>NC_051846.1:16625076-16742231 GCF_002237135.1 Teleopsis dalmanni
GACTTCCATTACATATGAGGCGAAAATAGAATTTTATGTCAGGAAAATTGCGAATAAAATTTGCTACTTTCTTGGAAATACAAGTATTTGTATCTCATCATTAACTATTATTATTGAAGTAAAAGTGTATAGGAAAAGTTTATAATGATTTTGTTTTTAGCTTTATGCATTGTTGAGGGCATTGATTGATAAAATGAATGTTGTTATTATTTCGTATTATCTTATAAAATTTTTTTACCATCAAATAATAGCTTAAATTATTTTTAGTAATACCTATTGGTACTAAACTCCAACCAACACTAATGTACCCTACAAACTAGAACCGCCACTAGATTTTACCGAATTTATTTATTTTGGAACTAAATTTTTATATAAGAAATTTATATTATTTATAGCAAACCTTAACATTCTATTAACATTTATAAATGCTTGTAGTGCATAATGATTATCACTTTTGGCATCAGACAATATTGAAAATATTGTAATTAATTATTTTAAAAGGTTTATTAATTATAAAATAAAATTGTATTAAATTTTAAATTAAAAATTTAAACAATATTTTTATAAATCAAAATCTTTTCAAATAGTATATGATCAAAGTGTAGCGCTTTCTGCACTGGAGTCTTTACCCTTTCCCCTCTATATCATACATTATTTTTTACTATATTGTTGTTATAATTGTTGTTGTTATAATTGTTGGCAACGAATGATTTTGGATTTTTTAATAAGTTTTCCGTCTCGGAAGCGTGCAAAAGGCAAACCTGTGAAATGTATTGTATAAGCAAATAAACGGACTGACGTGTGCCCCCTGCCAAAAGACGACAGAAATGACGAAATATTTATTTGAAATGTTTCATGTTCATAATTTATGTGCAGTTTAATTTTGAAAACAAGATATTAAGACAGAATTTTACAAAAAAATCTATAAATTTAAAAATATATCAACACACAACCACCACACATGCTAGACTTACGTCTAGAAAATCCAAAGAAAAAAGTATAATGTGACAAAATTTATTTGTGGGGTGAAAATATTTAAACTAATGTATGCACATCTCCCTATCTGCTCAAGAATAGATTCAATAATTTTTCGTTGAAGTTTTAAGCTGGCAACACCTTTTATAATTACCTTTAAAATTATAGGACAGAGGCAGTATAATTGTTGCATTGCTATCTAATTATTGTTGTCATTATTTATTTAACTAATTTAATTTCATATTTCAATTTGATTTAACTACTTCATGTTGCATATACTTTATTTAATATTTTTTGGAGTAAAGAATTAAAAGAAAGCACTACTTTTTCTCAACATGCGACTTTCATTTTGTTTATTTTTTTCTTTGTGTTCGTTTTTATTCTTTGTGCAGCTGGCAAGTGTTAAATAAATGGCGCCATACTGCGGTGGAGAAGTTTGTTGTTGTTGATAGTACGCTTCGTCGTTTTACTGAGTTGAGATCAAAGGTATAGAATTGCGCAAAATCCCTTCAAAAAAGCGATGCCAGCGTGATTTGTTGTTATTTTCCTTGTTCTTATTGCTTTTATTATTTCAATTTTGAAGTGTGTTTGCTGCTGCAACCACCTATCACGGCGTTAGCATTATTGTAGCATTGTTAGACAGCGGTGAGATGCTGTGGGATGTGGTATGTGGTTTATTTTGATTATCGCGGTGATTTCAGTATAACCAAGTTGCATTAATATACAATAATGTATGGTTATATTTTTTAAATTTATATTCGAATTATTTGTTGTAATATACAAACAGCAGACAGGATTATGTTCATATCCATAATGGAATAATTTTTTTTATTTGAAACTAATTATTTGAATATACTAAAAATAATAATTGAATAAAATAATAATCGTTGAAAATATCTTTTTCAATAATTTTTCAATAATATATCATCGCAAGGTAAATTGATCATCATCAAACTAGACGGAAAATCATGAAACTAGATGATGAATTTATATTAAATCAGAGTAATAGGATTCAGCCTATCATAATATTTAAGGTTCAAAAACTTTAGGTAATTATATTTTTTTTTTCCAAATTGATATTCATTTTATAATAAAGCAAATAAAAATGTTATTTATATAATTAAATCGATAAAATTTTGAATCAAAATTGTCTTAGAAATAGTTGCAAAGGTGAAAAATAGACTAACTTCCATAAACGTAACATTTATTTATTCTTAAATAAATATGTTAACACCATATTTTAAAAGACAATTAATAAATCATAATACTTTCTTTAGCAAATACTTTTCTAATTCAATGAAGAATTAATAATTATACAAATTTTAAATATTTGAACAAGAAACTTTCATCAAATTCGAAATATAAATTTTTAAAATTGCCCCAATTGCGAAAAACTTTCATTTGAATTGCAAGATTCTTTTATATAAATAAATAAATAATATTTAAATATAAAAAAAAAACAAAAACTTACAAAGTTGCTTAATTGCCGTAGAAAATTTAATTTGAAAATAAATACACTTTTCTCTTTACCTGCCGCTCTTTTCTACATATCATATCTTCAGCCGTAATAACCCGATTCCCATCCACACACTTTCATCTTTGCAATTAACACGAGCATTCATTTTAGTGATTGAATTAAAATAACTGTTTACACTAATGACGACTGCCAGACGCTCTGCTCGTAATTCGTAGAATAAAAATTAAGCGCGTAGATTGAGAAAATTTATATGTTGAAGTAGAAGAGCTAATGGCAGCGCTATTGGCTCAGCATATAGTACTCCAACAATATAGTTCATCAAATTCGAAAATCGAAAATCGAACAGCAGTACTTGTATTTACATTATATTTAACTTAAAATAAAAAGTAAAAAACGCTCCTTGAAAACAAAACTAAATTAAACTAAACTAAAGAATCAAAAAGTTTCATCCATTAAATATCATCAAAACACAAAACCAACAAAAAAGGCGATTTCAAAAAAAAAATACAAAATCAAGTATAGAATCATCGACTTTATGAAATATTATATATAGAATACTTGTAATGGCGAAGTTCTTCGCAAGGGTTTTTTTGGTATTTGTCGGTGCACTCCAATGGTGCTGTACACTGCTTTACTTGGCTTGTCTTGTCTTGCTACAATTTGTTGCGGCATATAAAATAAGTTGCCGGCTGTTTTTAATTAATTGTAATTGTCGATGAAAGATTAATTTGGTTGCGCTTCAACGGCGCTTGGCTCTACTCCGGCACACAGACACACAAACACATATGCACTTGGTCCAAAATACATTGATAAACCAAAATACATGTACCAGTGTGGGAGTTCCATGGGGTTCGTTGTTGTTATTATTGCTTTGTTTTTATTTTACTTTGTGTTATTTTATTTTCAATATATCAAATATATCTATTTTGTATAATTCACTTTTGAAAACAATTTAAATTCTAAAGAAATGACCTTTCTTGTCTACGCTTTACGCTGTGCCATCATCATCAGTGTTGATATCACTTTACGCTTAAAGATTTACAGTTTTTATTGATTTTTAGCTAAAATGTGGCAACGTCGCTGTAATTTATTGTTGCGAGTTATGTAGAAATGTTCTTTCAAAATTTTAACATAGATTTTGTTATTAAAGATTTTGGTGAAAACAAAAAATTTATTTCTTTATTTATAATTTAATTTGTTTAAATACCTTACCCTAAAGTAAAATTCAAATAACTTTGTAAAGAACCTTTTTTTTTTTCTCTCAAGCCGGGGTTTTTCTCGCCGGATCCCAGAGTCGTTACAAGAATATTTTTTCTCTGTAACCCTGAATCGTTCGTATAATAATTTTCAAGCCACTTAATTTTTTTTTAATTTCTTTATTAGTTTTCGGAATTTATTTTACAATATTTATAACTTATTTGCTAATAAATATATAATACATATTAAGAATTATAATAAGAATTTTTAATTAATGGTGGATTTGGAACCAACACTACCGACAAGGCTGTGTTGCTTAGGAACAGTGTTACCGATAGGGCTACACTGATGAGCTTGGAACCAACGCTACCGACAAGGCTGCGTTGCTTAGGAGCAGTGTTACCGATAGGGCTACACTGATGAGCTTGGAACCAACGCTACCGACAAGGCTGCGTTGCTTAGGAGCAGTGTTACCGATAGGGCTACACTGATGAGCTTGGAACCAACGCTACCGACAAGGCTGCGTTGCTTAGGAGCAGTGTTACCGATAGGGCTACACTGATGGGCTTGGAACCAACGCTACCGACAAGGCTGCGTTGCTTAGGAGCAGTGTTACCGATAGGGCTACACTGATGGGCTTGGAACCAACGCTACCGACAAGGCTGCGTTGCTTAGGAACAGTGTTACCGATAGGGCTACACTGATGGACTAGGAAAATGTTATTTAAATATTTTTAATTACCTGTTTATACACTTGCTCTGGCTCTGTCAAGTGTTCTGCTTCGTGGCCTGCCATAGAGTCTCTGGTGATGTGCACTGTTCGAAGTGCTGTGGCCAAGTCTCTCTGGTGATGTGCACTGCTCGAAATGCTGTGGCCAAGTCTCTCTGGTGATGTGCACTGCTCGAAATGCTGTGGCCAAGTCTCTGTGTTTTACTTTGCTTCTCCTTTTATACGGATTTTGGAAACGGGACTTCTAATTGTTGAGTGCACTTTGTACAGCTTTGTTATTGTCCATTCTAAGTGTCTGCGTCTGGTATGCTTACTGTTGCTGCACATTTGTTAAAATTTTACAAAATAGTTACCCTCAAACAAAAAGGTGTGTTATTACTTAATTTATATTTTAAAAGGAATTGCTTTTAATTTTTATTAAATTAATATTAACTTAATGATACTGATTTTATATACTAACTTAATAATACCTTAATTTTAAACTTATTCATACCTTAATTTTTATTACTACCTTATACTAATATTTTATTTTATGTGTAACTTAACTAATAATAAACAAATTATATTTAACTAAAAATACCTTAATTCTATTGTTGTTTTTTTTTTTTTTTTTTTTATTTTATTTTCTTGTTGTTTGTTTGTGACGAGATTCTAAAACTCGTCACACTCCCTCCCTTCATTGGAAAGGGGGAACGACCCGAATGGCACCAGAATTTGCTATGAGCACCTTATGTTTTTTTTCCTGATTTTGCACATAAAAACATGGCGACGGCCCCGTTTTAACTTTTGAGCGTCCCTCTGTATCCGTTCCCAAAGTTCTGCGGTGGTTCTGGGGCTAGTTTTGCAGCAAAATGAGCCTGAGCGTTGGATAGTGGATGTGTTTGACTAAAACCATATCGCCAATCTGTGGTTTCCATGCTCTGGGTCGTAAATTATAGTGTTTGGCTTCTGTAACGTTTCTTCGGAGTTTTGAATATTTTATAAAATTCGTCTTGGGCCGTGGTGACAATCTGATCGTTCTCCGGTTGGGTTGTACAACAAATTTTCGTTTGCCGTTGCTGGTTTTTTGTGCTGACTTTGTCATCTGTTTCGAGACAACGTTCCTTAATTTGGTATGGTAATTGTTCCTGTTGGCCTTGTTGTGTTTCAATAAATTTTATTTGCTGTTGTACTATTTGCTTTTGTGTACCTTGTAGTTGTTGTAACTTTTGTACTTTGATAGGTCTCGGATCTTGCTGTTTTTTCCCTTTGTTAGGTCTCGGGTCTTGCTGTATTTTCACTTCGATAGGTCTCGGATCTTGTTGTTGTACGATGTGTTCTAGCGTGTCTTGTGGTTGCTGTGAATCTCGGCTAGGTGTTGTATTGATAGGACTTGAATCTCGGTATTGTTGTAACTTCGGTGCTTTAGTAGATTTCGGATCTTGTATTTTTACTTTGATAGGTCTCGGATCTTGCTGTGTTTTCCCTTTGTTAGGTCTCGGGTCTTGCTGTATTTTCACTTCGATAGGTCTCGGATCTTGTTGTTGTACGATGTGTTCTAGCGTGTCTTGTGGTTGCTGTAAATCTCGGCTAGGTGTTGTATTGATAGGACTTGGATCTCGGTATTGTTGTAACTTCAGTGCTTTAGTAGATTTCGAATCTTGTTGTATTTTTACTTTGATAGGTCTCGGATCTTGCTGTGTTTTCCCTTTGTTAGGTCTCGGGTTTTGCTGTATTTTCACTTCGATAGGTCTCGGATCTTGTTGTTGTACGATGTGTTCTAGCGTGTCTTGTGGTTGCTGTGAATCTCGGCTAGGTGTTGTATTGATAGGACTTGGATCTCGGTATTGTTGTAACTTTGGTGATTTAATAGATTTCGGATCTTGTTCTATTTTCACTTTGATAGGTCTCGGATCTTGCTGTATTTTCTCTCTGATAGGCCTTGGATCTCGCTGTATTTTCACTTTGGTAGGTCTTGGATCTTGTTGTTGTACGCCGTGTTCTAGCGTATCTTGTAATTGCTGCTGCTGCCGTTGTCGATTAACTTGCTGCTGTTGCTGTTGATTAGTCTGCTGTTGTTGCTGTCGTTGTTGCTTAACTTGCTGCTCTTGTTGTTGATTAGTCTGCTGCTGTTGCTGTCGTTGTTGTTTAACTTGCTGCTGTTGCTGTTGCTTAGTCTGCTGCTGTTGCTGTCGTTGTTGTTTAACTTGCTGCTGTTGTTCTTCGACGGCTATGGATTGCAGTAGTTTTTGTTTTTGCTTAAAGAATCTAGACGGGATAAAAAACTTTAGAAAATCAACCTTGAAATGTGTCCAGTACTGCCAACGACAATTGTTGTTGCGATACCATATTAGTGCATTATTTTCGAGAAGTAAGGGCATTGTGCGTGGAATTAAGTTTACATCGATGCTATACTTGTCTGCCAGTTCTTCTATGTGTTCGATGAAACTCAATGGATCCTCACCACCGTCATATCGGAAGGACCATTTTTCCACATGTTCTATTGTTTGAATGGATGAGCGCATTGTGGGACTCATATCTGCCCCTTTGTATTCCACGTGTGATATACGTTGATATATTTTTTTTTCCTTCCAGAGTTCTTAAATTCGGTTCATTCGAGTTAAGAGTTCTGTGATGTGACCAACCAGGTTCGTGCTAAAATCGAATCCTCCTTACTCATTATTATATTACGAAGTTTCCTACGTTGTATTCAGGGTCCCTGCTCGGGCGCCACTTGTAAAGAACCTTTTTATCAGCCGAGGTTTTGCTCGCCGGATCCCAGAGTCGTTACAAGAATATTTTTTCTCTGTAACCCTGAATCGTTCGTATAATAATTTTCAAGCCACTTAATTTTTTTTTAATTTCTTTATTAGTTTTCGGAATTTATTTTACAATATTTATAACTTATTTGCTAATAAATATATAATACATATTAAGAATTATAATAAGAATTTTTAATTAATGGTGGATTTGGAACCAACACTACCGACAAGGCTGTGTTGCTTAGGAACAGTGTTACCGATAGGGCTACACTGATGAGCTTGGAACCAACGCTACCGACAAGGCTGCGTTGCTTAGAAGCAGTGTTACCGATTGGGCTACACTGATGAGCTTGGAACCAACGCTACCGACAAGGCTGCGTTGCTAAGGAACAGTGTTACCGATAGGGCTACACTGATGAGCTTGGAACCAACGCTACCGACAAGGCTGCGTTGCTTAGGAGCAGTGTTACCGATAGGGCTACACTGATGAGCTTGGAACCAACGCTACCGACAAGGCTGCGTTGCTTAGGAACAGTGTTACCGATAGGGCTACACTGATGAGCTTGGAACCAACGCTACCGACAAGGCTGCGTTGCTTAGGAACAGTGTTACCGATTGGGCTACACTGATGGACTAGGAAAATGTTATTTAAATATTTTTAATTACCTGTTTATACACTTGATCTGGCTCTGTCAAGTGTTCTGCTTCGTGGCCTCTGGTTCTGCCAAGTGTTCAGCTTCGTGGCCTGTCATTGAGTCTCTGGTGATGTGCACTGTTCGAAGTGCTGTGGCCAAGTCTCTGTGTTTTACTTTGCTTCTCCTTTTATACGGATTTTGGAAACGGGACTTCTAATTGTTGAGTGCACTTTGTACAGCTTTGTTATTGTCCATTCTAAGTGTCTGCGTCTGGTATGCTTACTGTTGCTGCACATTTGTTAAAATTTTACAAAATAGTTACCCTCAAACAAAAAGGTGTGTTATTACTTAATTTATATTTTAAAAGGAATTGCTTTTAATTTTTATTAAATTAATATTAACTTAATGATACTGATTTTATATACTAACTTAATAATACCTTAATTTTAAACTTATTCATACCTTAATTTTTATTACTACCTTATACTAACATTTTATTTTATGTGTAACTTAACTAATAATAAACAAATTATATTTAACTAAAAATACCTTAATTCTATTTTGTTTTTTTTTTTTTTTGTTTATTTTATTTTCTTGTTGTTTGTTTGTGACGAGATTCTAAAACTCGTCACAACTTTCACACATTTGCGATAAAAATTAAATAAAAAATATCCAAAACTTATTACATTATTTATTATTTGTCATATAATTTTAAATCATACACATAATAATTGTTTTATTAATATTATTAAATTCTAGACAAAGTCATACTTATAAATAATAATATTTTTTATATGATTTACAGAGATCATAGAGTAGAAATAAGTTCCTTCCATGTCTCTCTCAATGGTATACAATTTCTATATATTTATGCACAGTTGATGGAGACCATCTCTGTCGAAAAACTTCTTGCCAAACAGTGCTCAACTACAAAGCTGATATAGTCAACTGTGTTCAAATATATAAATACGATGTACGATAGGAATGTACCATATAAGATTTACATTAGTATTCATATTTGGTATAATTTATTATGATTTGATACAATGTTATATGATTAGTGTACATTTTCTTAATTTACGTTCGAATACATTATTATAATTAGAAATTAGAGCACTTTAATAAATGTATTTCCATTTTTTTAAAGTATCCATTCCCACTACCGCGCGTTGTATTTCATATAAACAAAAATGTAAAAAAAAATTATTATGCATCACTATCCATTATAACAAAAAAGTCAATTTTTATTAAGAACAATTTATTTCCATTGTTAAATAAATAAATATTTGTGTTTGGTAATATAACGTTTTAAAATTAGACTAAGGTACTTCACTTCTAGTATCCATCTAATATTATTTTTATTTTATATGGTAAACATTTCATCAATATTACTGGACTGACTGCCAAACTGTGCAGCGTTAATAATTTATGTAGTTTTTAAGCAGGCGCTCCATGGGTTAATTTGCGTACAATTTGTTTCTCATAGAGCAACTGATTTGCTTTTCCTTTTCATTATTTCATCAACGAAAAGCGTAAAATCGTTAACCTTCATTAGATATTTACACATACAAAGAGTAAATAGGCTCGTCAAAAATATGTGTTCACATAATTTAAGCAAAACTATTTCCCAAGAAAAATGCTCAAGCCAAATATATGCGCGAATATAACAACAATCACCCGCTGTCTTTAAAAAATTTTCCATATTTTCCAGATCCTAGTACAAAACAAAATATATAAATAATTAGTTTAAGTTCGAAGAATTTTTGTTTACATTATTTAATGTTAGCAAATAATTAAAGTAAAGAAAATAATAGAAAAAAATAGAACTTCTCTTTCATGATAGAATTTGCAAAGTATGTATAAATGTACATATATACATAAAATTAGATAGTTCTATCTATATATGTATGCATTGTGTATGTTTATTATATATATTATACATTATATTGTATATAGATATATAGTCTCCAAATTTTAAGGAAACATATATTGAACATTAAGTTGAATGGTATACGATTAGACTAATTGCTAATCCATCACTCTAACAGATTTGCAAGTCTTCCTTTTGATTACACGTGAAAGAGCAAATTAAATTTTGCAAATACTAAACAAAATTAATTTAAATTTGTATATACTCATATCGGTTGTTGTCTTTTTGAATTTTTGCACTTGGTAACGTGAAATGAAAATTTTGTATTTCAAAATTAAAAATATTATTTAACAACCGGCTACCAATCATATGTAATAATTACACTATTTTCACACACTCGCAACAATAAGAGAGCAACAATGTTGGTGTTCAGCAACATGTTGCCGTACGTCACACTCGTAATTAAATTAATCATACGCTGAAGCTTTTATTTTCATACAACTTAAAAAAGTATTTGTTTTCACACATGTATACATATATTTTTGTAATAAAATTTTATTAATTCATCTGATTTATATTAAAAATGTTGAAATTAATTTGAACATTTCTTTAATTATATTTCATGCATTCTTAATTATTATAAGTGAAAATATAAAAATAAAAAATATTAGACACAGAAAGAATTATTTTCATAATTGCAAATATTTATCACAAATAAAATTATAAAATTATTAAATTCAACTTTTTTGAAACTTATTCACTTTTACACATACATTCAGTGATTACTTAAGTAATTATTCTAGTTTCTACACAAACAGAACAACATACAAAATTTTTGGTAATTAATTTTCATTATAGAAGAAATATTATTTTTAAATATATACCACCAGAAAACTTTTCTATGTGGGAAATTATTAAATCGTCAGATTTTTGGTAGATGAGTAATTGTAGTGAATAATTAAAATTTTATTTACAAATTATTTATTTTACTCATATACCATAGACATAGGTTAATATATACCGAGATAGGTAGATAGATGATAGATAGATATATAGATAGATTGATATAAACTTTTGTTGTGTCTCTTAAATTATGTACATAAAAATATTTGCTGTTGGCAATTATTGCCGCCTTAGCAAAATAGATATATATACAATTAATGTAATAAAATTTAAACACGATTTTAATTAATTTTTGACTCATTTTATGAATGAGTTATGAAATAAAATTTATAACATATAACCAAAATTGATCAGTAATATCAACAAGAAGGCATTTACAGACACTTGGATTTTTTGACAGACGATCTGTGCGACCTCAGATAATATGCAGTTATCAGCATAAATCTAATATTATATTTATAATTTTTAAACATATACAATATAATATTATTTAGCACTGCACATCTAGCGAAACTCATGAAAACCTAAGGGATATAAATTACCAGAACACTTAGGCTATTATTTTCATAATTAATTTTCAGTTGTTAATAGCAGACTTGGTCTGGCTCAGCTTGCATGTCAGCTCATTGTTAACATTCAACTACTTCAATAATGTCTGGCAACTTTTGTTTGAAACCAGCCACGCGATGCCCCTTATGATGTTAATGTAATAATTAGATCATTATTTGCATTTCATTTGCAATTTTAATATGATTTTGAATATACACGTACTCTATTCACTACACACTTCCAATTAAACTAAAGCTGAAATTGTAACTTCCAAATGAGCTGCCTGTAAACATGACAAAGGTAAACTAGGTGTAACTCTCTGGCTTCATAATCGCTTACACATTCCGACACATGTATATAATACACAGATCCTTATATCTGTAAGTAATGCAGCGGACTATATCAGTGACTGGTTAATTTTTTCTTAATTTTATTCGTTTATTAAAATGCACATATGAAGAATTCACACATTTTATTAAAGCAAAAATGTAGTTGCCCCCTTCACAGCTCGTCAACTGAAGTGCGTGTGCTGTGCTGCATGTCGCTTAGCAAATTTTTATAAACAATTAAATTCTGAAAATAAATTATTGCTCTTTAAACATTGAGCTGCACTTAAGGCAGGATGTTTAAATATATCAACTAAATTTTATAGTTAACTCACATGGCCAATTTTAAAAAATTTTTGCTGAAATTAAATATAGAGAAAATAAATTTTAAATAAATTTTAAATAAGACTGCTTTAGAAGAAATAATATATATTTAATGTACTTTCAGAAAGGCATATAAAATATGTATTTTATTTGAATAATCTTAATTCTTGATTTCTATACGAAGTAGAAAACGAAACCTTCTTTAGGGATAACACAATGTGTAGGTCAATGTGTACCATTGTTTAAAAATAATAATAATCGATACTGCAGATTCACAAGTTCCTTGCTCTAATACAATAATTGAATGTAGTGTATTTATTTATTTATGCGAAGGAGTGGTTCCTGATAAGCTCAATTTGTATCTATAGTGTGCTATCTACCTCCTGCACTTTGAAAAGGACAATTGATTAATTTTGCTTCATTTTTCTGATTATGTTACGTTAGGTTATACCGGTAATCCTAAGGATTTACTTGGGCCTATTGCCTATAAAAAACTTAGATTCCTAAAAACCACCTCACCTTCAGATCCTCAAAGAAGGAAGTTCCTATAATAGTAAATTGGCGCCAAGCATGTGAGGCGTTTTTATTATCTTCTCCACAATGCGACAGGAATGATTGAAAGAAGATTCAATCTTCTAACATGGTTTTTAATCGGTTATGGATTGTTCGCAAATCTAACACAATGCTATTATCTTTATGGGGCATCTCATTGAGAGTATTACATTACATATCGTTGAGTCTATTCATATTTTATTAAAAAAGCCGATAGCTTTAAACCTACTTTGTTGCAGAGTAATGAAGCAGGTTCAAAGTTTATGTACTTACACGTTATTATTTTGAACCGATGAGTTTAGTTGAGAAAAAAATATTCGAGACAACTGCCTTAAATAAAAAGTTATTGATAAATATTTCATTTGAAGCTATTCTTCTTCTATATAAGATAATATGTAAACATATTCAAACCATATTAGATAATATTATAATTATTTCAATAACTGTATTCCGACAAAGTCTTAAATACTGAATGTAGTCCAAAAAGCTATCTTTGAACTCAATAACACTTCACTTGCAGATTCCTCTACTGCACTGGTACTCTGTGGAAGACATAATAGCATGCGATTTGCATTTGGCAACTCTAATGAATGAATGAACTTCATGTAGTCTTTGTAGTCGGAAAATGTAAAAAATCTATAATAAAAATACACACCAAAAAAAGTCAAATTGAACCAAATTAAATGAAATGAAAACTCAAGCAGCAGAAAAGAAGTTTGCGTGTCAAGCGCAGTGAATGCAAAATAAAAATAAAAATAAAAATAAAAATTACAAAATAAGAAAAAACTGAAAATAAAAATAAAATATTATAGAATGAATAGATTAGCCCTGAGCAAGATAGATACAGAAGTCGAAGCGATAAGATACTTGGTAATTTACTCGAAAGCATAAAAGCGTAGAGCATCAAATACAATTTTTATTTGTTTTGCTGTATATTACGACAACTTTTGCGTCTATCAGATACTTTTCTTTTTGTTTTCTTTTTCTTTTTAATTTATTTTTTTTAAGCAATAAAAACATCAACAGTAGAAGTTATTTTTTGCATTTTCCGAAGACGATTTAATTAAGTCAAGAATTTTAGTGTAGCACATGAGCACCCATCAATGAGCTTTGTGAAGTAGAATAAAGATGAAATAAAAAAAAATATTAATTTTATTGTTGCAAAAAGATGCAAAGATACACGCACAGCCCACATTTAAATTATTTAAATGCTAAATACTTAAAAAATCAGCAACGTGCAGTTGCACTTTTGCAATTTCGCTACAAGAGCGAAAGCAATTGCAATTGCTGGCACTCCGCTCAGCGGTAATCTCGGCAGATGTGCGAGGAATCTGCTGTCTACAAAAAATTTTACAAGCCACTCAAATCGTCTAAGTTTATAAAAGTTTATTATCTTAATCTCTTCATCGTAAAATATGTATGAATAATTGCTATAATCCTTTAGTAGCGGTGATAAAATTAAGTCTCTTGTCAGCAGTCACTGCGTCTATTTGCTACGCGATTTGTTTGTTGCTCACAGATTTTTCTCACGTTATCAACGAAATATAATCTATTAAATTTTTATCTTGCGCCAACACGACGCTTAAGGTGCAGCATTGAGAAGCAAAAAATAATCATAAAAAGATGTATCTCAGGGAAAGTACAGAAGAAAGCTTTGATGATTGATATAACGTGTATAACCTTGAATGTAGTTATGACGTCAGTCATAGATTTTACGCGGTGTGTTTGAAGAAGATTGAGAAAATCTATATAAATATTTTACAAAATATTAAATTTCCTCGCAAAATAGATGTTATAGCTGAAGAATGACTCCATATTTGTGTAGGAATTTGTTGAACTAAAACTCCCGATTTTATAAGAACTCATTGAAAGCATCAAACGTGTCATTTTCAATAGTGGTAAATTTAGTTATTTAAAATATAAATAAAGTCTTATCTTTGTTGAATTTTGATTAACAATTTTTGTTCTATATTTTTTTTAAAAGGATTGCGTTCATTTCGAATTTATATACATATATTTATGTTCACATAAATGAATTTTATAACATTGCCTATTTCGGTGCGCAATATATTATGCATTTTTTTCTTCTTAAAAGAATATAAATATTACAATGAGAACTATTAGTATAAGAACTATAATTATTATAATTATAATAAACAATAATTCGATATTACTAAAAGAAGCATTTTGGATTCAGTACTTTTAAAAGAGACTACACAAGTAGACAAAAATGTCTTAAAAGTTGATTGCATAGATAGAATATTTTGGGACTCCAATAAATAGGTATATTTAAGATCAATTATTTACGATTTATTTATAAATCTTTTATCAGTTTAGAAAAATAAAATTTTGAATTTAAAAAGCAATGCTCAATATATATAAACAATGCTCTAGAATGATAAATGATTGTTAGTGTCAAAATTAAATTTAACAACTTTTTTCATCGATCAATTTCAACTGAAAAGAACAAACTATTATGTGATAACGAACACTATCGGAACAAATACGATCTAAACCAGCAAATACTGTTCAGAACATCAAAAATGTATCAAATAGTATGAGATGATCACTAGATAACAATCAGAGAATTATTAAACTTTTACCGCATTTGGAGTTATAGGCATAAAAAATCACTTTGGATGTTACGTTTGCTTACATTGGACAAAAAAAACAATCACTAAATATTTTCCATCCTACTATCCTATCTTGACTGACAGTATAGTTTTCACTCTCTTCAGCGTTCTTTTATATATACATATATATAATTTTCAATCCACTTATTTGATTGTTTTCTGGTCTCCGCAGTGCCGTCACAGTTCCAATAACAAATTCTTCGTATCGGAATCTGTTAGAACATTTTGCTTCAAACGTTAAAATGGTTTAGTTAAATATTATTAATAGGAAGATTGGACATAATAATTAGCGAAAAATGTCCACTCTTGCAAAAAATATTGGTATTATTTTATCAAGGCAATGCATCTCGTCACACTTCTGCGCACGGCATTGACCATAATTAAGATTTACGAATTATATTTCAAATTAATTGAACAGATTGCACAGATTGTGAGGATTTTTGGTTTTCAAAGTCAATTATTTGGTTTGTAGGATAAAAGTTATTCACTAACAATTTTGTAGGAATATCGTTTATATTTTAAACTCTTCAATATACCTTTTCAGTATTTTTTTTTTAATTTTCCGTCAATAAATTAAACCATATTATTTTATGACTTAGATTGGCATTAAATTAAAAAATATTTTATGTATTTTAGCCATTTCATATTTCAAAATTCTTATCCAGCTAAGAAAAACTGAGGACAATAACTGCATTTGACATTTTTTTGAAATCTTCGTTAACATCTTGTTCTTGATTTAAATTTTAGCAAATATTTTCTTTTAGCTTAGTTCGCTTACGTAATAAGCATAAATAATTCTAAATTATTATCTAAAAAAATATTGTGAAAAATCTCTCATGATATACATATGGTACATATGACATGAACTGTGGCCTTCTATCAAACAATAATTTTAAGATAACACAGAGGATCGAAATCAAAACAAATTCATTTAAAAAAATTAATTCAAATAATAAACTTTGGTCTGTGAATAAAATTAGAGTTCACAGTTTACAGCTTCCGTTTCCTTACTTCCAGTTAAATATTTGTGCATAGTGTTAAGTGCATATACGGAATGAGAAATTCAATGTCACACATTCATCCCAGCACTCTTGCAGCAGATATTCGTGAGACTAAAAACGCAACTGTTATCGTCGTCAACAATAAAAATCCCTAAACAAACACAAAATGTTTATAAACAAACAGCAAAGCGCAAAGAAAAAAACAAAAACAAAAATTATAAGTGCGGTTAGCGTTGCCTGCACAAACACTCAAAGGCAACGAGGGAAACTTAGTATAGTTCATTCTTACGCGCAATACAGAAAAAGTAGTTTGTTCTAAAAATTAACCATTTAGAAAATATAAACGCCATCTAAGGCAGATATGGCCCATCTCAGTAAACCATAAACCGCTGCTGCCGCCTCTGACTACTGTCACCGACGCGTCGCTGGCTCGCAGTTGTAGTCGCTGTCGCTGTCTGCGTTCGTTGCATATCAAGTGGCAATAGTGCTTCTGTTGACGTCTTGATGTCTCTTAAATGCTTTGTGTCTATATCAAGTTGTTGTTATTGTTGGTGTTGTTGTTGTTGTTGTTGTTATTATTATTTTTGTTGCCCCCTATTATTTGGTTTGGTTCGTTTGTTGTGATCACATTGTTGACGCCTTATATGCTTGTGTGTTTATCCTCAAGTTGTCTCCTCTTCTTCTATTTTAATCGAGCTATATGAGATTTTCTCACAGCGATAAGTCGCATAGATGTCAGCAGCAAAAGTTTATTTGTCCATCTATTGAAATGTCGGTTTATTTTTCTACTGAAAACGTGTTCGTTCAGTCACAATTCCTAAGCCAACCAAATTTGTTTCTACAACGACTTGTCATAAATAGTTGTAGTTGTTCTCGTTGTTCTCGTTGTTGTTGTGATTGTGTCAACGTTTACACATTAAAAAAGATTTGTTGTTGTTACTACTGTTGCAACTGCTGCGACTGCTGCTACTTTGCGTAGCTTGTCTGTGAGTTGATGTGTGTGTCTTTTACATCAACTTCAACTTTTAGTGATAAACTAAACTTTTAGTGAAGTTTAGATAAGAGGCACAACATTACCATCACCATCACTATCACATTCGTCACCACCACCAGATGAGTAACACATCTTATCTCTTGTATTTCTGAGCTCAGCTTAACATGTGCTGAACTCAGCTCAACTTTTTACTTAAATTTAGCTCAACTAATCAGTTAAGCTCTAGTGGACTTGACGTCCGTGTTTTGTTTGTGCTCATTTTCCTTTTGTAGCCTTTAAGGTAGTCTACAATTTGAAATCATGTTCGCTTTTCTTTAGAAAAATTAGGTTAGTTTTGATAGAAGAAAGCATTTGAGATGTTACGAGTAGACTACTGATTAAGAATTGAGTGACACTACGAGTAGGTGATTATATCTGTATATATGATAAGATAAAATTTATCATATATTGCAGAAACGAGACTTGTAGAGTTGTATATATGTTAGTACTTAAATTATTATATATTTTGATGATATCTTTATTTTGTATCTACATACATATGTATTTATTATTATTACAATTCTTATTGTAGTTTTCTATTATAACTGAAATTGGTTATTAAACTTGTTTATTAAATATGAATTATAAAAGTTTGAATCAATAAAAGTTATTATTAACATTTGTTGATTATTATAATTTCATTGGAAATATAAATACCATTGGGAATATAAATACGATTGATGGATCACTTGTTCCAATCCCAATTAATACTCGTACTATAAATATATGTAGACTAATCTATTGCCAATTACTGTAATATGTTGATTGTATTATTAATACATATTTTATATTATATGTATATAGTGTACTTTAGGGAGTCGATGTTCAGTTCTACACAAATATTTTTCATTAATTCTATTATCACTTGAATGGGACATATTAATCAATAACAAAAAAAAAACTTGAAATTTTCAACAGTGCACACACACTTGCGCACTTACATACATTGCAAGCATGACTCAGTCTCAAAATTGAAGACGCCGCACTACCTTATCTTGATCAAAGCAACTGATGCGACAGTAGCGGCCAGAGTTCCATGAACAGTCACAGCAAAAACATTTGAGCTTACCTTACAATGCAAATGGCATACGAACGAATTGGCATTGCCGTTGCTGTTGCCGTGGTAGCCAACCGTTGCCTTCGTAATTTTTGTCAACGTCATCATCAGCATCGTTATTATGTGCAATAATAATTATTATTAAAAGCAATGCATACGCATTTGCAGTTGTTGTTGTTGTTGTTGTTGTTGTTGGATTTATTAATTTTGTTTTTATTAGTGTTGCTGTTATTGTTATTGTTATCGTGGTTGTTGTTGTTTTTGTTTTCGTTTTCGTTTTTACGTACGATATACAGACGATGACACAAATGAAGTTTCAATGCCACCACGTTATCGGTGTAATGACATGTATGCCAAAACAATGTTGTTTTTGTTATTGTAGTTTTTTGCTTAAATGTCTATGCCATTGATTGCTTCGTCCCCAAACTTTGCTCAAGAACTTTGAGATCAGCTCGCATATACAAACTTGTGGAATTATGCAAATATCTGCAATGTAATTGCATACACATATGCATTCAAGTCTCTCAAGCAGTGCACGAAGGTTAAGGCGCACAAAATCACAAAATCACAAAATCACAAAATAATGTCGTCAATTTTGTTTTTATTTAAAATTGATCGATTTAAAAAGAATTAAGATCATCATCGTCAACACAACAGACAACAGACAACGACCAACAGCCAACAGACTAGAGTGTATATGAACTTAGCCCAAATGAGTGACTAACTGCAACTCCGGCAACTTAATTACGTTCGATCTGTGTCTGGCACTCTCCAACTTCGAGCGCACCACTGCGTACTTCAGAACAAGCAACGTAGAACACATGCATCACTGGGAGGTTCTTTGTCATAAAATTGGTTTGTGTGCGATTGGGATCAGTAATCAAAGGTAGTATTGACTTGCAGAATGGTGCAAAGTAAATTATTAAACAAAATAAAAATAAAAATATAAATAAGAGAAAAACATTTAATTTAAATAATCATACTTCAGCGATTTCTGATGTCTTTTTTCACTGACAATTGTTCAATCACATCAGGTATTTGGGTTCTGTCTCATTTTGGGTTGCTTGCAAAGTTGCAAAGGAGATTAACACACTACTTGCAGAATTCAAATTATGCCACCACTAATACCAATGCAACAACCACCACCACTAGCACCACCACTTCCACCGGTCAGTCCGCCACTACCGCCACCGCCACCACCTCTGCTACTGCTACTACTAAGTGCCGTGCTCAGTGCGCAATGATCTTAAAAAGACGTTTTATTTTTAAATGTTTACAGTACAACGCAAGCGATCCCAATCAAAGTGCACCATGGTCACTTGTATTTCGTATTTCAAAAAGAAACGTGATGCTGGTGCCACAAATTCTCACGATGTTTATTGCACAGATTCTTTTTATTGTACGAGTATCTTTTTTCCCTTCGTTACTGCAACAACAGCAACAACATACAGTAACAGCAGTAACAGTTGCTGGTACTGTTGTTGTTGTTGCTGCCGCAGAGCCTGTGTGTGGCTTTGTTTCCTTTTGTGGAGTTGTGGCGATTCCATTTTTATTTTTTTCCTTTAGCTTTCTCATCAGCTCAGCTCAGCTCAGTTCAACTCAGCTCAGCTCAGCTCGGCTCGGCTTGGCTTGGCTTGGCTTGGCTCAAAGTTTACGCTTAAAAAATCGGCATTTTTCTGTTTTGTTTGTTGATTTCTGTTTTATCTTTTTTATCTGTTTAATTTTTTTTTATGATCTCGAACTCCTGTTTTATTTCGAAGTCAGTTGCATTTCTTGTACGCAGATTTTTTCCATTTGGTATGATTTATTTTTATCGTAGTTTTTGTTGATCACTCAAAGCTGCTTTTGGGTTTGTTGTGTCTCGCAGTTGTCTGGCGAAGATGATTTTTATTATTGTTGTGATTAAAAATTCCTGAGCCTCTAAATTGAGACTACTAACAGGCTAAAGAGCTGAAGATTTTTACATTTCAGGCATAACTAGTTTTACTTAAACATATTTAAATTGGATTAATTATGCCTAAGATCTATAAAGAATGAGTGTCTTCCAATTGCACGGTAGTGATGATTTAAATTTTTGAAACATGAATTTGGGATTTTGTGCACAGAAGTAAACATGGAAAATAAAATAAAATGTGTAATATCCTTACAAAGGAGTGAGAATATCCTGACCAAGGTCTTAAAAGTTATAATTATAATTATAAAATAAAAGTAACTCTTGGACATTCTAGTATAGCAGGCTTGCGAGGCTTGGCACCATTTCGATGGAAGCTCCAAATACGCTCCTTGCTTCTGCCAACTACAGACGAAAGTTGATTTATGACCATTTTTGACGGCAGCATCAGTGTTGTTTAGCGTGGGTACCTGCCTTGACGGCTTAAGGCCACGATATTCTATAAACACTTGTATCAAGATAATGCGCCGATAAACGCCCCAAACAATTTCTGCCGGTACCATGAAGATATGTGTTCAGGACTTAACTTCCACCTCGGTATGATGCGAGGCCTACCAAAACATCTGCTGATATTTGGGTCTCAGCACCAGGTGATGAATAAGCACGCCACGCCGAATGTATGATAAACATAAGCGAAGCTACGGGCCACCAGATTTACGCTTCTGCCCCGGTGTTTTCTCTTTGAGCGAAGGCAGACATGCACTACAGGAACCTTAACAAGGCAGATCGAGTATAGTTCTAAACAGTCCTATAGTGCAGTGTCCCGTTAGGATCAATATTAACCTAAATACTTCTGATTTATTTCTACGTACCAAGCCAGAGGTTCTACATTTAGAGTGTAGATATCATGTAGTTTGTGTGCTGAAGAAATATGAGCCCGATTTCTGTTTACCTGTCTCAAAAAATGATTTCAGAAGACAATCGTATTAAGAAGATATCAATTAAAATATCAAGAATATGTAATAGAATTTCCAATCACCAGAATCACAATATTTATTTGATGATATGTATGTATATTCAATGTATACACAATAATTTCTAGTATTAGTTTCAAGTTATTTATATTTGATGATATATTATACATGCTTTTATGTATATATAATATAATAATATATATATTTATTTTTTTTTAATTAAAATGAAAAGTTTCTATAGTTTCTGGTGTTTGTTGAAAATTATTAGTTCCGGTTTTTGGAATGTGCTTGTCTAGCCAATAAGAAAAAAATTACATTTTTGTTTAAAGTTAAAATGTAGTAAATTTTTAATCAACTTCACACTTGGAAAAGCTGTCTGTACTTCCCGACTACGTGCTCGCATAGTTTTAAGTGTGAAGTTCAAAGTCCTCCAAAGAAAGGTGATGTTAAATCTTCTAATTGTAAGAAGATTACACATATATAATAAGATGTTGTTAAAAAAAATTGAAATAATAATTAATAAATAAAAATTGTATTAATTTGAATTTCATAAGAAAAACCCGATGTTAAAAATAAAAGTCGATAGAAGCCAGTAAATTGCAATGATTCTATATTTCCGACAGTAATTAAACTAAAAAAAACTATTTCAACATGCCAGCGTGCAAGATCGCTTCGGTCTGAGTTTGGTTTGATAATTAATCTGGCGTTAAGCAGCTGGGAAATTGCACATTAAAAGTATTGTGAGCGCCGTCTTTTAAAGTGACCTTCAATCGCAATGGCCACATAGATACCTTGGTTACTGTGCGCTTTTTACCGTGGCTCACACACCCATTGTAGACAGCATTTGCAGTGCTCGTTATTTGTCATTGATTTTACATTTTATATTGAAAAGTTTAATTTCTGCTAAAAACTAAAAATACCGTAAATTCCGTTACTAATAACAATTGCAATGCGATATCGACCAACGGGCAAATATGTATGAATACATGCCACTTGAGTTAACAGGGGGTGGGAAAAGAGAACTGCTGTAGTTAATAGTTAATGGTTAATGGTAAATGGTTAATGGCGAAGCAAGTTGCGGTGGTCAAAACACAGCTGCGATTTTGTAATATTTTAATTCTTATTGATATTAGGCACCCATGAACTTTTCTGTAATACACATTGAAAAGCAATAAAGTATTCAGCAATAGACTCTGAAAGCTTAAATTCTCACTTGTAGGTACACCACCTTACTCATTGATCAGAAGCCAGGCTGACATGTAAACAGTGTGCGCACGGCTTGCCTTTAGCAGCAGCAGATTGAGTTCAACGATAAATCGGAAGATATTGTCAAGTTGAATTATAAAATATTCTCACGGTTTTTTTTCACTGCTCTTTTTACCGCTTTTTTGTACATATTTTGCTTATATTTTAATTTACTTTTCCAACATGTTTTTTTGTACTGCGCCTACGCAGTTGTTTCCCATAAATCAGTGTTGCCCTGTTGCTGGATTTATATTAACACAAAAATGTTGAGGAGAAAAAAACAGATACGAATATCATTCTGTGCTTGTATATGTGTATATGCGTTAAAGAAAAATTCAAAAAAAAATGATTAAAGACAAAAGCTAACTTAACAGCAACAAAAAGGAATACAAACATAACCATAATCCCAGCATAACAAGCCGTTGTCATTTCTGGACAATGTACAAGCTTCTCTCTTTACTGCTCGCACCAAAAATGGCTTAAATGCCCAAACGAGGTAATTTAAGATGTGCTGTGCAATACGAAATGCGACACAAAACCAAAATCTATGCGTTTATAATTGTGAGAATTTTATGATGGGTTACAGTGACAATATAAACAAAAAAACAAAAAAAAAACAAAAAAAAAGTATTAAAAATATAATTCAACTGAAACTGAAGCTTTGGCTGTAACATCACCTTAAAGTAAAAAGTTTTCGTCGTTTACTATTGGAACTACTGAAAGTGACCTTCTTTTAATGATGAATTTGATTTTCGTCAAATTGAGGTGATAAATCCGTAAGAAGTTTTAGTCCTTCGCTTTAGCGAAAAAGAAAAAACCCGTAAACGTAGAACGTGTTTCCGCACTTAATATACGAGACTGAAGGACACGCGTACGTAGATGAGGCGAAAACCCGGTAATAGGTTGCTATGGCCATTTGGGAAAAAGAAGACCTGTGGTCTTTTCTTAACAAGAACTCTTGCTATCTGTGTAACAAAAATTATAGAGCACGGAATACACTATAACTCTAAATGAACATAATTAAAGATTATTTGTATGGATGTGGGTATTGTATGTATATAGTATTGTAATGTGGGTAATGAATATAGTATTATATTATTGTTTAAACGATAATGTATATAATATTTATTTCAAGAACTTCCGTTATTACTAGCTATTAAACACATACGTTTACTTCGTTAGTTTGTTGTGGGACCTAATTACGTTAAAAAAAATTATTTTGAAAACTAACCACTAATTTAGTTTTATATCAATGTTTATATTTTAATAAACTATAGGTATTTGCAATGTAATGCATATTTCGAAATTATAGCACAAATACTTGACATCATTAAAAATAATTGACACAAATTAAATAAAAATTTATGCAATGAAGTCAGCTATTGATAATCACTTCAAGAGCTAATATATAAGAAATCATTTTATTAAAAGTTGTCCTAAATTTAAAATTCACCAAAAAGTGTACTACTTCTTTGCTGCTATTTAAAAAATTCTTAAAATAGTAAAACTAAATTAAAAATACAAACTTTAAAACGTCGGCGATATTTATATAGATAACTATATAAAATAAAAATCAACTATAAGTGTTTTATTTAAAGATTCACAGAAACTTTTTTTAAATACCACACTTCTACTTATATAACAACAGCAAAGAGTGGGACTAGAATAAAATCATCTTAAAATTGTTATTAATAATTTTTCTCTAGTAAACCTTTCATAAAAACTTTTCTATGTTGAAATTAAAATGATTTAATTGCAACCAATAAACTCTACTACAATAATATGTTGTAATTGTATTTCTGCTTAATAGATAATCAAAGTATTGTAAATATGCACAGCGGATTTATTCACGTACAGTACGAAACATTTACAGCCTCCATATTGTTAATTCGGTACACTACAAAAATACAAATATTAATTAGAAGTCACATGTAATAAATATATGTAGATGAGTTGTTTAATAACCTGCCTGCCGGGTAGATGTAACCCGGTTAAATTAAATTTTGTTGAAATATAGGTCAACAATATGAATTAATTATAAAAATAAAATATGTATGTAATTAAGACGTCATAAGATAATATGCCATGTTTTTAAGTATAAAAACAAATAATATACAGAATATACATATCAATACGAAAGCAACTATGTATATATTATGTATACATAAAAATATGGAATACAAAATATGTATTAAGGCGCAATGCTCTGCTATTTTAACAAAATCTGTCCCTATATTATTACTGCTATTATATTGAAGAATACACTAAAATCAATTACTGATTGTATATATAACATAGTTATAAATATGTTCATTCGATTAAAATCCATTGCTCCCATATTTTGTTAAAGCAGCCAGTTCTAGTATAGATTTTATTAAATACTATTCAGTCCGAACACATAAAATACAATTACAAAAATACATACTTTATATGTACTTACCAATTTCCGAGAAAAGTCAACTTACATAAATTTGAGTGCATGTGTAATATACATATATCCATGAAATATATATATAATAAATAACGAAATAATTTGTGAAAAAGCTTTATATGCGCTCATTTTAATGAAAGAAAAAAGTGAGAGAATGCATTATGACATGCAATAAAATTTTGGAATAAAGTTAATGCAGAATGTGATCCAGAATAAAAAATAAAATACAATAAAACGGGTTTATTGTTTATTAAAATATTGTTGATGACATTAAGTATATTTTATGAAGCATATAATTTATTTAAGCCGTTTTTTTTTGTAGCCTAAATAGCTGCTATTAATTACTTTAATAAGCAAAATAATGACACACTGAAAATGTTTGAATTATAGGAAGATATGCTATGTCTTCCTATAATTTATTTTTGCAAGTTTTAGTTACTACTGACTTAAAGAAACATTATATACTTCAATTAATTTGACGTTAAAAACGTTTTAGTTCCGGTATTGCTGCCTTGTACAACCGCAACCGGTAGACCAATTTTATATTGACAAATCGGTATTATTTTCCAATTAATTGAAATAATGTTTATTCATTTGGAAATATTGTGTTCTATTAGTTTTTTGGTTGCTGTTTCTGACAAATTGAATTCATTAAATAGTTTCCCGTATAAAAAAACACTTACGCACCCACAAACGCGTTGAAAGACAAATAATAATAGGCAAACTTAAAAGGCTATTGTTTTCTAAATCATCTAATGAGATACTCGTTTACAGTATTGAAGTGTATTTATACACATTAGACTATATCGCCATTAAGCATTTGATGAACCCACCCTTCACCTGAATACGAGACGAGAACTATTCAAATTTATATTTGTTAAATTTATTCCCAATTTTATTTATGTAAACTTTTAATGATGAGTAATTCGTACTTGGCCACAAGAACACACAATGCATGTGACTCAAGGTGAGGGTTCTAATTGAATTACAATAAAATAAATGAATACGAATATATTTATATTTATATATAATAGATATCACACTCTCAGTACCGCTGTAACGATATATTTGTTTATAATATTTATTTTATTTAAGTGAAACTGGGTAATGAATGGGCAATGGGCAAAAATCTTAATCAAAAACTGGGTAATGAATGGGCAATGGGAATGGGCAATGGGCAAAAATCTTAACCAAAAACTCTTTCATATTATTATTTTAATTTTTATTAATGATATTGATAGTATAATGGCAATATAAAAATATCGTTTACATAATTGTGAAAAAGAGAACTATTATAATTTTGAAAAAATCATCAACAATATTTTGGTTCGAAAAAGCTGATCAGATATGCTACTACTTGAAGAATTGACACTCAATTTGTATCTAATATATTCTATAGATATTTTCTTAAACAACTGTACGATCAGCTCATAGATTTACTTAATTAGGACAATTACTTTTGGATTTGAAAACTTCTTCACTATAAGATAGATGCAAATGCTTAAATATTTTCGTCGTTTTAATGCTGTTGACTGACACTTCTACTATTTCATGATGTGTTTCTTATCCTTTTTTAATATCTTCAAAAAATAATGAACACTTATAAACATCAAAGCATATTTTTAGTGCTATTTGTTGGCACTTTAACTCTTGTGTATTTTAATATATATGTTTTTAAGTAAAGCAGTTCCTCTATGCCTGTGTGAAGTGCGAAATATTGTTTCATAACTAAGATGAATTAAAAAAAATTTAACTAATATTAGAAAGTACAATAGTTTTCCTCTATTACGAAAACTATTGCTTCTCTGGAAGTGAATAACATATTTAATAAGAATATATACGTATTATTACACAGTCAACCTACTTCAAAGTCTTTGGTTTCAGTCTAATAAATATCCAGGAGGGTTTTTGATTGCTACACATCTATAAGGAGATGTCGACATAGTATAGTATTTTTCTAATCTGGATTCTCACAGGGTGCTTTAAGATACCATTTCAAATACCTTAAAAATCTGAGCATATCGTTGATATCCCGCAAACTTAAGTGAATTTTTTCTGTGGTGGACTTTATAATAGAAAATGGGAATACCAAATGATATGTAGGTATCTGCATGTAAGTTGACCACGTTCTTTGAAGAAGTAACCCAATACTTTTAGTAACAGTAAGTTTACTCATATGTCACAGCTGATTACGGGGAAGTAGGGAGTACGATGAAAGTGCTTTACATCAACTTTGTTACTGCCAAGCGCATGCAAGACACCGTTTTACTATTTTAAGGGCCTCATTTTTTTAAGAATCTTGGCCAACTCCAAGACCTCCCGTTAAAAATTATTTTAAGCTTTGCCAAAGTTCAAAGTGGTTTTTAAACCTCTGAATTTTTTTTATATGGTAACACAATAGGCCAATAGTCTAAATGGATTTTTGGGATCGTCGGAATAATCCCACCTAAGCTTGTTAAGATTATATAATTTTCATTTCTAACATGAATTACTACGTATTGTGCGTACTTCATTCACTTTTATCGAATTAAAGTATTGAGGTTTATCTTTAAAAATTCTCCATACATTATTATGAAATTTGTTTTACAAAACGGATTTTGAACTATTTGTGGAAGCTTATAGCTTCATAGTTGGATAGTTTGTAATATCGTAGCAACACATGTTGCAGGTTTCATTTTAATTAATTACTTATAATTGGACCAGTTGAACCAAGTCTGAACCTTGTGAAATTTAAATAGTCTATATATTTTACAAAAGTATTTATGATTATAAATTAATATTAAAGTACAAAGTACCCATTCCCAAAGTACTGCGCAAGCAGTGCCGGGAAGAAAAGTCTCTCCGAAGAGGAGTTGTTGTAGTCCGTATATCTGTATGTTAGGGAGACAGGTACACCATTCCGAAATGGGTAGTTTTAACATTGTATTAAGTATTTCACCTTTTCACCACAAAAAAAAAGTATGAAGTATTAAAATAAAATGTACAAACCTCTTTAATTTCCACTTGTGATGTTTGATTTTGTGCAATATTTTTGCAGTAAAGAAAAAAGAAAGTAGAACTACTTGATTTTAAAAAAAAAGGCACATTAAATTTTTGGAGCATTTTTATTGACATTAGTGAAATGAGCGATTTACGTTATCCGTAGCTTGCTCAAGCAAATCAAACCTAATTTTAATACATTTCGGCTTCAGTTTAATTTTAGTTTTATTACAAAAGTACTGTAAACGTACTTAAATGCCATTAAATGTAATCAAAAATAAAAAAGAAATAAAGTTAAAAAAAAACTTGCGGTAATTGTGATTTTTCTTTCACTACTGAATCAAGTACAAGGTTTCTATTTTAAAAAAATAAGAAAAACTTTTATATTCAGTAAATCGTGGAAAATTATACACCATGAAAGACACAACCAGAAACAAAAATAAAAACAAAAACAACAAAAATAATAGAAACATTGTAAAATAATATAAACAACAGCATATATCCACAGCAACAACAACAAAACCTCACCAATAGAAGGAAATTGTATATATGTGCATATATATACAAGCAAACGTCCATATAAAAAACACATTGCATAAAAACAAATACAAACGCACTAAGAAAGGCGCGCTTCGTTGCACAATGCATAACAAGAAATATTCTAACAAAAAAGCAAAACCAAAAGCAAAAGCAGAATGTTAGAAAAGCAAACAAATAAAGAAACATGTAATTTAAATACAACAATTATGAAGAAGCATAATTCAAATTCGCAGCCATCAATAGATAAACTGAGCAAAAATTAAAATGTTGCCGTCAACACAAAAATGTGCCTCAACTCATTTAGAAACATTCGCAGAAAAATTTTTTTCGATATGCACTGCACACTAATATGATGAATGATGGTGAGGTGAATTGAACCTCAAATCTTACAATTTTTGTTAATAACAAAATAATATCGCATTAATTTTTTTTTCATTCAATATAATTCATATAATCACTAAGTAATGAAATAAAGTTGACAAAGGCTTGACTAAAACCAGAACACATTTTATATAAAATCAAAATATTGTATAAATTTAAATTAAAAAAAATCCAAATCGAAAATAAATTTGAAAAAAAAAACAAAAAACTATGGCAGTGACAGATCGTTGGCACGTGTGTCGTCTCGTCTAAGCAGCAACAACACAGCAACAACTACAACCATAACAACATATTAGCGATAATAAGAACTCTGATGCTGTTTTTTGGTGTTATGGCGATGTTGTTGCCACCAGTCAACAAAAGTACTCACACACACACACACACACATCCCCTCACTCACCCACTCAACGACTTCCTTCACATTCGATACGATCGCAGTCGTCATTTTGAAGACTAACCCACATATACGCATTTATATGTTTGTGCGTTTCCGCATAAGTTGCGTAGAAAGAACTGTGCATAATTTTAATATGTCTGCTGTGTCGCTTTTTATGCTGTTGCCAATATATTTTGATTTGCAAACAACTTTATCTTCTGACAAACAATTTTTGTGTATTTAACTTTTGAAATAATTGTTGCTTCCATTTTTTTTTTTTGATTCATTCTTCTGCAAAAAAAAAAAACAACACGCTGCAAGTTATTTTTTCATCATTTCTGCATTAATTTGTTGCGGCGAATATGTCGCACTTTTAAAAGCTGCGAATAGCGGCAAATTTGGTTTTTTATGAGTTTTCATGGTCGCTCTGGCATGAATAAATTTCGACCGAAAAGTAAAATGAATCATACAAAACGATCGTCTTTCGATTTTCAGAGAACAGGTGATGTAGTTGGCGACTATTTATTTTATATATTTTCAATTTTCATTTATTTTATTATTCATTTAAATGACCTTAGACCATTTCTAAATTAAGTCTTATTGATGTTTCAATAGAAATTTGATTAAGATTATTATAGTATTTAAGCAAAAGCAGTACAAGGTAATTCATGTCAATACCTGGATTTGCAAAATTAATTTGAACGAAATGAATGTAAAACATTGTTCTATTAAAATTATTACTTATAAATTTTTAAGAGTAATAGTATTTATTTTTTAATTAAAATTGCACTTTCTTACAATTGCACCTTTTTGGCGTATACCATTTCTTTAAATGTCAAGTGAAGATTTGTTTGGTAGCTGTAGTGAATTCAGTTTATACTTAAAAGAAATTATCCAATTACATTCAAAATAGTGAAACATAATATAGCATTTTTGTTAGTTTATACTATCTATTTATATCTCTTATGTTATAAGGGATAGTCTATCACATCTGAATAAACAGCTTGACCTACATATTTTATTATCCTTGTCAGTATTTTTTTACTTCTAAGATAATAGTTTTAATTATTGAGAAAAGTCTTGAGTTATTAATGATATGCATTTCAATTTAAATACCTAGAAACTTCCACATTTGCTAACATCGTTGAAGTCATGATGCGATAAAAGCAGGGGGTAAAGCGAATCTTCTTCATATAATACCAAGGGGTAAAAGAATTGCATCAGTGCAGTGATTACAAACTTATTTTTGGTTTAGTTTTTATTCTTTATCACGTAAGGTTTATATTTCTTGGATATAACAAAATCGTATTTTATTATGGACTTAGATTCCTCACATGTATGGATATCTTACAGTATTAAGTTCTAGTTAAATGATCGTAATTAACAATTTGCGTGCTTGCAGCTACAAATTATTTTAAGGTTTTGTACTTTAAGAGTGAATATTTAAAAGTTACCAAATGGAAAAAAATAGTGCATCCCATGATTAGCTATAATTTGTTTATTGTGACAAATTCAGCAGCTTCTTATCTTCTTAATTAGTTAAACTTAAGAGAAATATGTACGAGTACTTTAATAACAATTATTATAGTTATAATTAGTGTCATTATGACAGCGTTTATTGTGGGAATAGGAGTGACACCAACAATGTCATCATCATTTAATATTAGCCAATTAAACACGCAAGGGTTAAATTAAATTTTTTTATGAACTGAAACACGCAGCGTTGCAGTTTTTGAATTTCTACTTTTGTACATTTATATAAGAGACTAGCTAGTGACATTATAAATAAAATATATCATATTTGTGAAAATCAAAATCGAAATAAGGCCTTTACAAACTTCTAATTATTTTAAACTGAGTCTAAACTGAGGCAAGTCAAATTTGAAATTGAAACTCTTTTCTCTAAAATTTATATCAGGAAATTAAAAATCTAGTACTAAAACTTCTACATTTCATATGAGGTATTCATTCGTTAACTGGTTTTTTAAGGCAATCTATTTCTACTTGTGCTTTAAAATATTTCCAAGAAGTATCATTCCCAAAATTTGATTAATGAAAATTATTTAACAACTAAAATGTTAAAGTGTTAAAAGATTTATTAGAAATTTAAATAGAAAGCTTTGACTGTCCATTGAGAAGAATATTGCAGTTTTTTTATGACATCGACATCCTCAAAATTTGCAACATGTGGGATATAATACATACAAGTTCACATAATGACATATATATTTGCGTTTCGCTGCAAAATAATCTTCGACCAAGTTTAAATAATTAATCAATACGTCAATATTCATTTCCATCTCACTCCATCTCACGAACGCATATTGTATCTTTAAATAGCAAAATGCTAAAAGATTTATTCAAGAAATAATGCACCCTGCGGTGCCATATTTTCATGTTAATAACCCGATTAATTGACCTACTTATTTTTATACTTGAACACTGAATTTTGAGTAAAAAACTTGAATAATTTAAGCAATTTGTTTAAACTGATTAGTTATCAGTTAAGTTAGAAATTCATAAACGCCTGACTAGTACAATTGAAAACTTTTGCATTATTTCTTTTTTGATAATTTTCTGATAATTAAAACGCTTTAATAATAAATTTAAATTTTATGTTAAATTTAGTACATTTAGAATGGAATCCATATATTTATAAACAATTTATTAAAAGAAAAAAAAACCAAATATTAATGGCACATTTTTGATATAATTTCTTTGAGTTTTCGCTATTTATTTTCACATTTATCAAGGCAGTCTAATCTTTGTGATTTTTCGGATTTTCAAAATTAATATTTTTACGACCATCATAAATAAATTTTCAATAAAAAACAACCAAATGTGTTTCTCAATTTTATTGTTAAAAAAACAATAAAATTGTATGATAGACAATAATTAAATAAACGTCTAAAAATAATATGTTCATATGAATTTTCTTCCACGCTGTTTTATCAAATAAATTATTTTGCCAAATATATTTTGACATCTGACACCGCAACCTTTTACTACTTACGCCTGTGAGGAATAGTGCTTGCGATATAGCAATTTCAATTTTGTTGTTGACTTCATGCACTGTGAGTATAAATCAAAGTGATCGGATATTTCTATCCAAATAAAAATAATAAATTAATTAATATGCTACAAACGATTTTATTTCTAAATCATTATAACATTTAAAACAATTCAACAAAAATTAATTATGATAAAAGAAATAAGGTAAGGTAGATACCTTACTATTCTCGAATAACGAGGTTAGTTGGCAACCCAATAGCATAGCAACATTATGAAGCAGCAATAGGAAAATGCATTTAGTAGAATTTGAGCAAAAGTGGTATTCATGATGTAATGAGACGGATAATCGAGTAACATAGTAACAGTACCGAGCGGCAACAAAATAAATTACTAGTAAACATTTAAATTTAAAATTCTTTTCAAATAAAATAAGAGGACTTTTCAAATTAGAAAAAATTTACATTCCATTGAATGAAATATTTATTTGCATTCAAATCGCTCATGCATACAAAAGGAAATTATAATAAAAGAAAGATAATAAAATTAAAAGGAAGTATTTTGGATAGAAAATATAGTCATTAAATCCAAATGTGTATTTAATAATGAATCAGACAGCAGTCTTTAATAGTCCAATCATCACTAGTAATTTTTATTTAAAGAAATTCCGTTTAATTATGACCACGACTCTTTTCTCATTCAATCATATATAAGCCGACTATATTGTGGGTGTAAACAACGATGTTTATTTTATCGAAGTAGTAGAATATAACAATGTTTTTCATAAAATACTAATAAAAATAACTTATACTCAATATCCGAATAAAGCAATTAATTTTAATTCATAAATAGTAACCTTACGGAAGCATATAAAAAATAATTACTGCACATAACAATTGTTTGTATTCCTGCTCAAAAGTCTTATATACAATACAGTACAGCATATACAAACCGAAAATAAAATATTAATAAACAAATAAATTCAACATTTTAAAAGATGCTACAAATTGCTTTGCTGCCTCATTAAGAACTGTAATTTTTCTGACTGTCGCCGAAATGTGAAAATAAAATAAAAAAAATGAAATTTAATGCAAAAATTGAAAAACAACACATAAAACAAATAAAAATTACATTTTATGGGAACACAATTTTGTATGAAGGCGCCAAAAGCAACGGTAGGCAAGAGGCAACAGTCAGCAGTGTGTTTCAAAGGCAAATGGCGCTTATTGCAAAGATTTCCGCTACTTTTTCGACACAGTCAATTCAAATTAACTTAATTTACTTAATTTAAAGGAACATAATAAGGATAAGAGAGAAAACAACAACCAAAACAAAAACAAAACCAAAAACAGTACGCAACATAATTACGATATTCGGTATTCGGACTCACTGTGACATCCAGCAATCAACTCACATGCAAACAGTCGTTAAAATGTGCTTGGATCGAGCACATTTTACGACACCACATACACACCAATGTACACACACACATAGCACCCAGAATGCATTTGAAACACAATTTCAATGGATTCGCATGAATCATTGAGGCGCACACTACGACAAACCAAATTAAATGCAACGGAAATATTTTCTATTTCCTTTTTTTTTGTTATAGAAATGTTTAAGATGCATAATGGATTATTTAGCAAACAACTGTCAAACTTAAGCAGTATGCGAAGCCATCAAATTGTCAATAAACTTTTAAGATCAAGTTTACTATATTTACGATCTTTTTGCCAATAATTTGCCTTACCTGACTTTGTGTTGATAGAACTGAGACTTTAATTAATTACCATAAATTTATGTGAGTACTCTAGATAGAAATGTACATTATTTCTAAATAAACATAAAAAAAATGTTGTCCTATGCGTATGCGGTGTTACAAAAAAAACACCACAACAAAAAAAACTATTCTGATCTAAATTAATATCCAGTAATTGTGAAGATTGTAAAATCAATAAAGTCTGCTAATATTGATGTAGTGATGAAATAAAAAAAATGAAAAAAATGAAAAAATGAAAAATTAATAAAAATTCAAAAATCCACTCGTAAAATTCTCAGTAAATTGAGTTATAATGATACGTCGAATTTCTACAAAAGTGGTGATAATACACATAAAAAACAGTTGACAATTGTCGTTTTTATTATTGTTTCATTGTGTTTAAATTAAATTTTATTATTTTGGCGCTTTTTGGATCGTGAGAAACACGGCCGGTAATGGTGGCAGTATAAGCAGTAGCGGCCGTTTAATGCTCTATGATGACGGCCGCACTTAACCTGCTTCATTGTGACGTGTTCACGATCAACATTTAACGCGACTTGGTGCGATTCTGCGCGATTCGGTTGTGGTAATCAAAATTATTGTTTATGAGTTAATAATGTCGTTAAGAAATTATTAGCTTTGGTTTGTTTTGTGACTGGAATTAATTATCGCCTTGCCGAACACGATGACGGCATAAAATTGTGCAAAACCGAATTACAATCAAAAATTGTGTAAATATTAAAAAATCAGTGCTCGTTTAGTCTACTAAATTATAAAGTTTTTGATTTTCTCATTAATTGGCACTTTATGAATAGTTTTTCTATACAAAGTTTACCATTATTAGTATTAAAGTCAAATGTCAATTAAAACAGTAAAATTTCATATCAAAAAGTACAAGAAAAAATCTGAAAAAAATAAAATTTAGTTTGCAATTAATATCTACAAAATATTCAGTTCGTTTTAAAAAAAAAATAATAATAATATATAACAACTTATATTGTTTTTATATAAGATAACAACCATAACCACGAAGATCATGGAATGCTTTCATGGAAATGAGGTAACAATCATGTGGGTTAAAGGACATATCAGTATTGAGCAAAACAAAGAAGCAGATGAACTTGCAAAGCAAGAATCAAGCCATAACTTCTGCGGCCCAAAGCCCAGAGCTACAACAGTACTGCAGTCGATATGTCGATAAGTGGATAACTTCACTTCATCTTAACAGATGGAGAGATGTGAGCACGTGTAGACAGAGTTAACTTATGATGGCGAAACTGTTGGGCAAGGTAGCGATAAAAATGCTTAGCTATCCGCGGAACACTTTAATCTAGCTGACCTCATTGATTACTAGACATGGAAACTTCAAGTATCACCTGAAAAAGAAAGGTTGTACCGAGAAGAGTTTTTCTTGGTAAAACAACAACTAAAAACCGAAAAAGAGAAGAAGAAAACACACGTCGTTTCTTAATGCGAGTTTGAACAAGACTGACCTTTTTTATTGTATTAATTGCATTTGTGCAACAGGGTTGCCAATGATACAAAACATCAATTATTTATGGTAATTATTTATTTTATGTCACTGAAAGTGTATTGTTATCCAACAAAAGTCTTGTTGAGAAAGACACTTGCAGACTATGTCTAGAAGAAAGGGAGATATCGGTGCATATATTGTGCCCATGTCCAGCACTGGCAAGCAGAAGGATGAATGTTTTGGGACACCATTGGGTTTTACATTGTAGTTTTAATTTTTAAAAAAAAAATTTCAATTTCGAAGGAATTTGAAAAAGAAACTAAAATACAAAGAACATTAACCTTATAAACTAATAGGTGTGCTTTTCAAAATCTCTATAGACTTCACACTTCCTTTAAGAGAACTATGAGCTTATACCAGTTTGTGCTAATATTCAGGCGATATTAAAATAATTTTATTTTAAAATTAGACTGTGTCCCATAAAGTGGAAAATGTTTTTTTTTTCGTGAATATTACTTGGAGCCACTGTATGGTATGGCATTTGGTCTGGAAGATGTGATAGCCCAAACAGTCATGATTTTGATTTTACTCTCTACAGCCATATGATTATCAATTTGTTTTATTTGTGAAATAGGGGATATAGATGAGGAAAATTCAAAGTTTAAATAAGTTGGTACGAGAAACTATATACCACATCCTGTGTTGACTTTATTGAGTCGGATGATTTTCAGAAGTCGGTTGATTTTCACTTTATGGTTATGCAAATTATACGATTTGTTACCATTAAACTTTTTTTGTGAGGTTATGCAAATAATCCTGCTTATTTGTACAGTCCTCAAAAATCAAATGATGTCAAATAATGGTCGAGTTTTAAGAATCAAGTATTGTGTGACATCTTGTTTTAGACATTTGAATAATTATAATTTTTTATTTACTTATTTCTAATGAAAATGTCCATGTAATGTACTAAAATCAAAATTTGATTAAAATCTCAACCACAAATATATTTTTCTTACGTTTATTTCGGTACCAGAAAAATAATTCTACATATTATGAATAAAAAAAACAACTTAAACTTTATTTAATCTGTTTTAACAAATTTTCCAATTAATTAAAGTGGTTTATATATCCTTTCTTCCACTTAGTGACTTTATTAGAAATAAATGCAATCATCCTATAATGTCCGCATACCGCAATGTTACTCATACGTCACGATGCACCCAAGATCTACTAATATTTCCAACGTGTGGCAATTTTATCTGCAATTCTTTGATTATTTTTTCTATTTAAATAAATATTTCATAATATATATAACAATAAAAATCTCCAAATAAATAATCAAATGAAATAAATCCACAATTAAGCATGACACACAATAAAATAATTTTTTAATACGAAATATACTTTTCATGGAAACCAAATTTTACGCTAGACAGACATAAATAAAAATGTTTCTAATTAATTTACCGCTATATAATTATATATTTATATGTATATATGCGAATATGTCTCTATACATCTTTTTTGAGAATGAGTATCACTGTGATCGTAGCAAAAGCATTCGCAAAAATCAAATTTTGATTCACATGAGTTGCAATTCAAAGAAAATTTAAATGAAAAATTAACGATTTTATCACCAAGTACCAAAAAAACTACAAAAAAAAAAAAAAATAAATAAAAATTGAAAGACATAAATAAAATAAAATAAAATTAAAAGTCGCATGATTCATTTCTTATGATTTTACCCACATCTGCACACGCATAGATTTAGATTCATTTAAAGATCTGCACAAACACACCTACATACTATATGGCTAGAAATATATTATATATACTTCACATATGTTTTATTTTCAAATTAAAAAATTAGAATATAGAATTTGTAGAATTTTCCTTATTTTTATGTTAAAACAGATGAAGACGACGTTCAGTCAAGTGTGATTCTTATTTTTATTTTTATTTTTTTTTTCTTTTCTTTGTGATATGAAGAATTTCAGCTAAAATGGCCTCTTAACACTAACAGATACGCGGGTGTAGTATTCCCAGTGAACTCGGTAAAAAGTAAATAATTCTTGTGATTTATTAGATTTTAGCTTAATTGCAAATTATATGCTAAAGCAGTAATATCACGTGTTTTAATGCTTTTATTAGTTCTCTAAGAAAAGTAGCACAATTACTAGAGTATGGTGATGTGTTTCTGTCTGATTGTATTCAAATCTATTTAATCTATTTTAAGTTGTAATATATTTAGAAAAAAATTATTTATGTTTATATGATCAATCGAACTATTAATTGTTAAGGAATTTATTGTTTGAGCGCACTAATCTATAACAGCAATTAAAGCGAAACTATTTCAAATAAATATTTACTTAACAAAATTAGCACGAGTGCTTGTGTGAACTTTGTAGAATTTTTCACTACTAAAATTTATCGCAACAGAAGTACCATCTTCACTTCTTTCGAAGAACTAATTAAAATGTACACTTTCACTACGGAACCGTATGTTTTAGCCTTTAAAGCAGCCCACTAGAATGGGACTTAATAGCGCGCAATGATTCATTGGTCATACCATATGTTCGTTTTATTCATAAAATCCATTTTCGAGTATTCAATTAGGTATTGCATATATTAGTTATGGTAGTGATAGGCATAAGAGAGGTTGGATTGATAATGATATTAATCGATGTGACCTTAACTATCAGATAACATGAAATGCAAAGGATTGAACAAGTCTAACGGTTTCTTAAATTATTCGAGAAGAAAATAAGATTATGCTAACCAAAACTTTGAATCCATTTAAAATCATAAAGATATTTAAGCTGTGTAAACCTAAATATATACATGTATGTACCTTGATTTCTTCTGTTAAACGGACGTGTCAAATATTCTTTTTTACTATAATTTATTAGTCCGACTCTAGTAGAACTTAGTCTATACTTTTTTATAAGCTGTTTTTAGAGCAAGTCTGTTGCGCAATATCAACGAGATATCGTTCTCATTAACGCAGTTTTGAATAAAAATGAAGACTTTTTCTTCGGCAATAAATCAGCACATATTTGAAATCAAATTGAAATCAGATTAATATCAGATTGAATACAGCACTAACGCACTAACGGGCCATATACCAATTTGACCCCAGTAATAATAGAAAGTTTCGATCACTGTAGTATTGAACTTTGATAGTGATTTTAAAAAAATTAAAAATATTTATAATTCATATGGTTTTGTGATATAAACTTCCATTTAATTCGAATAATCAAAATCTGATGTAGTGCTATCGTTAATTGCAGTATATAATCACCAGATATTATTCCTAAAAACCCATTCCTTCTGTTAGCTAAAATTAGGAAAGCACATTTAAAATGTGAAATTGCTTACATTTCCTCAAAATGTCACAACTCCTGCAATAAATATTAAAAAGAATAGGATCCCACACTAGTGATTTCAAAAAATTACAATTCGCTTATTAGGACAATCTCTTCCAATAAGATTCCAGTATCTGATTTCATTGTGTGAAGTGCAGGTCATTCGGAATATATTACATGCTATGACTTTTGTCTTTTATTAACTATATGTAAAAAATGGATGGCAGATACAAATCTTAACAATTTTCAGGGAGACCAAGGCTCCTTAAACTGTCTGTTCTTTCTTTTCCTTTACTTTGTCCACTGAATTCTAGAGTTATAGTACTACGAGTACTTCTTTATTCTCATGGCAACAAAATGTTTAAGTTATTATTCTGATTAGTAATAAAAAGTCGTAAACGAAACATTTTTTTTTTTCTTAGGAGAATCTCTTACTAAATTACTTCTTATACTAATAAATATTCATAATTGTAAGCTTATTTTATTGCATTATGTGAAATATTTAAAAATTTATATCTGAATTATACAATACCTATAGACAAATTTTTCATTACTGGTTATTTCTGTTTTTCATAAATTCTTTACAGCACAGCTCGCATCGATAAGATCGATCACAGCTAGCAATAGTACAGTGGAGAACGGAAAAGCATTGCGTATCGTCTGCAAAGTTTCTGGCCGGCCACCACCGAAAGTGACTTGGTTCAAAGATCACAAGTCGATAAATCGTTATCGAAACTTATATCAATTTGTTCACTACAAGTAAGTATACATAACATAATTACTTTTAGAAATAATGAAATCGATATTAACCGAACACAATCTTTTCATCTGTAGAAAACGTTCCGAGCTGATAATACGATCGTTCAATAGTTCAGATGCTGGGCGCTACGAGTGTCGCGCTAAAAACAAAGTCAATCGAAATCTAGAACGACGTGCCATCATGATTAAAGCATATCCAGGTGAGTCGCATACACACACAGACACACAAACACACACACAGACATACCAGAATTATTCAAGTGTTGCTCTTACGACGTGCTAAATTAACAGTCCCCCATGACCCCCACCCCAGTTGTTGAATTCATATTGGCGTAGGTGAAATTTCGGAAATTTATGTTTTACATAATTTTTACACTAAAACATTACGTTCCAAGTCTTTCGTGTATATTTTTAAATTTTTTTCCGCTCGCTAAGAATTTCAACTCATAATTTTTACAAAAACTACTGTGCTCCAATTAATTTGAAATTTATGATCAACAACTTGATTAACACTAACAAAGAATCAATTCAGAAACACATAAACCGACACCGAAACGTTTTGCTCTTACGAATAAATGCCTTATTTAGTTTAGAAAATTTGGAATATAGACATTATACGTTTTGAATTCTTCAACTTATCTATTAGGAGGTAAGAAGAAGAATTCAGATTCATAAAAATAAATCAAAATTGTTTATAAATCACCGGAAGATACTCCTAATCGTAGCAGTATCAATTTATTGGTTAAGAATTATAACTTCCTCAGTTCTACTGATACGAATGAACTAAAAAGTATTAATTTTCGAAATTTTATAAATAATTAATTAAAAATCGAAATAATATCGTTATTTGAATATCGCATCAATATCGTTGAAATGCGTAGAAGCAATCGTATAGTCTTCCTAGGTCAGTCAATTATGTTGTCTATCTTATGAAAAGGCTATTTAATTACTACGCTTACTCGCTACTTCATATGCTAAAGTATTTATATTAAATATATAATTTAGATTAAACTTCGTTAACATATAACGTCTTTCTTGGTCAAGTACAGATTTGGATAGTTTATATAGAAAAATTTTGTGTCACTATCATCCCCCTTAATCATATATACAAATGTATATAGCAACATAAGCACATACTGTACCAAGTAAACGTGTCTGTATAGAGGTTTTAAATTTGGCAATGTTGTATGGAAAGCAAACCCAAGAACTAAAGCGATATTTTTTTCAAACAGCAAAAGTAGTATTATTCCACAGAAGTATTTTATCAGTAGATAACAAGCTGATTTCACTAAAACTAAAACATAAATCCTCTTACATGGGATTGGAATTGTGATATAAGCCAAACTGAGACTTTAATGCAAAAAGCACCAAAATTGTATGATGCATAACACCAACATAGCGAACAATAGTTTTCGTAGATGTCGAAGTATACTAACATATATTTAAAACAGTCACATATTTACGAAACCATTATTCCATGCTAAGTGTTGGCAACTACCAAGTTTAGCATGATCAAAATGAAACAATTTTAACATTAACATATCGCTCCAATTATTAACATATTAACCGGCAACGTCTTAATTGAAGTGTCATCCAAACTCTATAATAGAAAAGTAACACTAACTAATCTACTGGCACAGATTAGTGTAAAACCAAACACTTCAAAATGGCGCTGGGTAGGCCACAATCTACGCAGACCCAATGGACACATTGCTCGTCAAGTTCTGAGATGTAACCCTCAAGGCAGTCGTCGACCTGGAACGCCGGGTAAAACTTGGAGAAGAACAATTGAACAAGAACTAAGAGAAGCGAACTATTCCTGGAGTGACATATGCCGTGAATCAAATAACCGAATACGATATAAAAAAATGGTAGAGGCCCACTGCTCCACTGGTAGATAAGGATAAGAGACAGAGAGAGATACACTTCAAAATATATTCATACCAAATAGTTTAAATAGCGTCATTATCAATGTCAATTGTCTATTTTAAGCTCTTATACTTACAACAAGCCTCACACTTTCATGTCACACCAATATTGAAGACACATTCAATAGATAAGAAATGCTTGAAGCCAGAAGAACATACCCAGAAATACTGTTACTTGTAATAGACGTCCTGAAAACTGTTCTTAAAGAAACTTTAATATCGGCACGGTAGTTAAGTATTAGTATAGAAATTTTAATTGAATGAACAAGCGGTTTTAATGAAATTCTACACTCTAGCAGATTTTAAAATATATGAAAAGTTAAAAATGATAATAAATGTAAAAATTATATACAAATGCATAAATTCCATAAAGAAGCGTTGTCCTTAATAGTTTCCTCTTTTCCATAAATGATACTCTTGTATTACTACTTCTTCCACCGAGTCATATCCGTATATCAGATCTTCAGTATATACGTATTTTCACAATTATATTTCCGTCATCATAAAGCTTATTGGTAGCAAAATGATCGCTATTATATGGGTGTCCGCTTGTAAACCATGTTCAGTTTTCTACTTAATATGCAACAAATACAGCATTAGGCATCTCGACCTGTAAGATATTATTATAAAAGATCTAGTCGTAATATGGATCCTTCCACTGCTCTTATCTTTGTTTATGTTTTCTTTAAGAATTTTTTTCTTTGCTATTTGTAATTAAGTGATGGAAGAGTCAAGTATCATTTTCTCTATTATATTAAACCACTTCACTCCAACCTCGTAAGCATTATTTCAGATATATGCTTGCTTACATCACCAAAACCAGTATAAAATGTATCAATGGCAATATAGCTTTTTAAGTATTAAAATCTAACACCGATTTATGGGTTAGATAAACCTAGTCTCTAGCTCTAATCTCTCTCTCTCTTGATTACTGGAATGGTATTGTATCTTCCATATTTATTCTTAAGAGGTGATGTTATAGGGTTCAAGTGAGTACCTAACAACAAAACAGTATTAAAATCAATTTAAAAACAATTTATATCTTGTAGTAATATTTTAGAAATATAAAAAATATTTAGTTATCTTTTGAAAAGTAACAGTAATTTACAGTGGCGAAATAAACATGTAAATAAGAAATTACATATGTGTCTCAAGCAAAAATTTTAACATTTTTAAAAAGTATTATTCCTCTTCTCCCTTTTTGTAGTTCGTTACAGGTGACACATATTCGTATAAAAACTCAAAACTCATATAATAATTTTTCCTATTATTTAACAATTCTATTTATTATTCTACTAAATTTTATTTACAGTCGCTCGTTATGATAGCCCAGCTTTAGACGGCACTGGTAACAACTGTCCTGATGAGGCCTCAGAGTTTTGTTTTAATGGTGGAACGTGTAAATTCTTCTCTGATATTGGTTCCTATTCCTGCATGTAAGTTAATTATTTTACTACTGAGTAATATATAACAATAAGATATATATAACATTAAGCTTATAAATAACCAATTCGAAATAATCAACATGAATATTTTATATACATATACGTAACGATTATTATAATATTTTTACATATACTTTTATATATATACTTACATATAGATACTTATATGGAACTAAACTCATGAATGGTAAATAAAGTGATGTACTTGTGAAATTATTACAACTATAATGCTTCCAACCCAATATAAGTTATAAATTCCTAATAAGAGCAAGAAGTATGTTTTATTTTTTAAAGATAAAATCTTTGATGTACACAATCTATAGCTCGATAGAAATGAAATGGGTTATGTTGGGATTACAAAAATTTTTTAAAATAAAAAAATGTCATTTACAAAAAAAAACTGTAAATATTTTTGCCCCAACCCAATCTTCCAATAGGAAGATAAAGTTAAATCACTCAATTCTGCATTTAATGAATGCCTTAAAGTCTGTTGTGCTCTGGTATTGTATTTACATCACAATATTTTCTTTGAGCAATAAAATCCTAGATTACAGAGACTTTACTTTTTTGTCAGAACAAGTGTATTTCAAAAATCTCTTGATCAGTTAAATCATTTTCTTTATATTGAAAGTGGGGTACTTCTAGTTGAGTTGACACATCCATTATGTCTAATATCATCTGTAATATTATTATCTGCTCTTTGAGTAGCTACTGTTTGCTTTGATGAGAAAACGCATATATTGAACATTTATTTATGAATTGTAAATGGGAAATTAAAATATTTAAAATATAATTTCCCATTTTATACAATTTGGAAAAGGTAAAGAAAAATATACAAATACGCATATCACAAATAAAAAATAAATTAACTGCGCTGCAATGGGAACGAGCAGAACGAGATGTAAACATTTCGAATTGTTGTCGGAAAGGGTTAGGAAGGGGCGAGAAGGAATAATTATTTTCTTTCTTGTATATTGAAATGAAATTTATTTATTTGCTTTAAGAAATCAGAAAATTTCCAAATTTATAAGAAATGAAAAGGAAAAAGCAAAGTATTTTCGTGGGTTTTTTTTTCTTAAGGGGCCAAAGGCGTAAAACAATGAAATAAATATTCCCGTAAGGTAGTGGCAATTGAATTTAATGTCGTGCAGTGCTCGATCTCAGAAAATAAAATTTTTGAAGAGAAATACCACAAAATAATAGAATTTTTCCTGGGCAGAGCCAAGTTGAATATTAAACATTTCATCCTGTTTCGCTCTTCCTTTTCAGTGACTAACTGAAAACGGGGAAACGATAGCGGCAGACAAATATAAGTACATATAAAAATACAATGGCAGACAGTTCAATAGACACATTCGTCTGTGTCTGTTTTTCATTTTAATAAATTGTAGCGCTGAAAGATAATATTCAGATTGCCAAGCTTACCTTCAGCTCTGGTTTCAGTATACTCATATGTTGAGGGAAAAATCATCCAAATTGAAAATTCTTCTTTCGTTAAAGGCAATTACCGATATTTAAAATAGAAGCTATTTTCCATAAGTACGAATATTATTCTGAATGGTTTGACTACATTTTACTTAAGATGCTTCATAAGTTAAAAAGAGATGAAAACACATGCTGACACTTTTTTCTTCACCCACAGTTTTCTTTTAATAATGGATATCTATAAGTGCTCAGCAAATAGGACCTTGGCCCCAATTTTGCTTATCAAAATATTTTTAAATGGTTTTGAAATTTTTTGGTTATGAAAATGAAGTTCTTTGAACTGTCGCATTGTATTTACGAATAATCTAAGAAATGTTTTTTATTCATTTTCTAAGCAAACAAACTTCAATATGTAACTCGTTCTATTAATCAAATCTACCTGATCCACTGACCATTCATTAATAGCATTGTAAATTGCATAAAGTACCAGGCATTTAAATCGTGTAATTGTTATAATCGCAATAAAATTTTATGAAATACAATATTTTAAAGAATATCTGCCGGAAAGTAATAGTAGTACAGATAGGTCAAGTATAATATAATCGACGCTATATAAAAGCTTCACTCGATTGGTATGAACCAATGCAAAAGTAATAAAAATACTTGTTCTTTGAGTATAAAGATTAAAAATAATGTTCATTTTCACTTACGCATAGGATCATAGTATTTTGCACTTTTATTCACGATTTCATAGATGCAATATAATATTTCACAATATGTTCAAAAAATTCTTCATGGGATCCAGATTTTAAAGCTTTGGCGTTATAATTAAATTGCTTATCTTCCAGTTATCTTCCTTTGATTTTTATAGTAGGGTACCTCTAAGTATTGGTAATTATAATTACTTGCTACAGTATATATTGATTACTTTAAATTCCTATAAGAAGCACAGGAACGCAACAAAATTAATTCCATTGAACTTTATTTGAAACTATTTAGCTATCGCTTATATATTATTAAAATAATTCATGACAATCTATGAAAACGTTGTCCTACGCGTGAAAAGTTACCTGAACTAAGCAGTATATATAAAGCTCTTTATAAATTATATATATAGAATATAGATTATTGATCTTATTTGGTAATAACAATATTTTCGTTAAACTCAATCTAAAGCTAATCGCTTATTGTTAAAAGGAGCAATGATATACTGTAAACTTCTTTATCCTATGCCTGGGGAGTCATCTAAACTAATCTTGATATATTAAGGCTCTTCACAAATCTAACATTGTTTCTTTATTCTAGATTCCTGATCTCATTTGGTCAACAAAATTATCTTTCTAAAGCCAATCACTTTTTTATTATTTAAGGTTAATAATAGTTATATATGATGTTCATATTACAGTTCTGATTGCCACAAAAAAGATAGGTTTGAAAATAGGTTTTCTGATATTTTTGATAGTATATTTTCGTATCAAGTCAAGGATCAAGGATGTCCACATTTTCTTAAAATTGTCAAAAGTTATCTAAGCTTTTGTTAAACTGTTTTTGTTTGTGTTTCGTATACGCCCTCACCTACCTATATGGTTTGAGAACTCTAAATAGCAGAAATCAAAGGTATATGCAATGTTTGTTGATATTAAGCGATATTAATTTAGCGATATTTAGTAATAATCAAGGAACTTTTCGTTTTTTCTCAATTTTGTTTATAGATTCCTGAATCTTAGCAAAACTATGTGTTATAGCGCTCATTCTTATATACCCCAATTTATTCTTATTTAATGGTGTTATTTTTTATTTCTTTTTCAGATGTCCTGTAGGCTTCATTGGTGAACGATGCGACCGAAAGGAAGTCAACAACATGCCACCCAGTATGTACAGTCATGAGCAAGAATGTGGCGAGAAAAAGTATTTCGGAAGTTATTATTGCTAAAATAGGCTTGTCTATAGCATCGATTGTTTTGTTATATAGTATCTAAAAACAGTGCAAAATCCAATTACAAAATATTAAAACAAAACAAAAAAAATTAAACCAAAAATGAAATAACAAGAAAAGAACTCAAGCAATACGAAAGAAATAGAAATGAACGGAAAAAGTCAAGAAGTCAGTATAAAATACCGAACGTAAAGCCAAAAATAGTTTTTAACAATTAACAAAGCGAAAAAACGAACAAAAAAAATTAATTATTATAGTAAATAAATTACAAATACAAAAACAAAAACAAAAACAAAAATATATAAAAACAGTACAAATGTCCAAGGTATACAGTGTAAAATAATTAATTTTACTAACATTTTTAAAAAAGAGAAATTGGCAGAAAAAAGCTTCACGCGATTATTTCAAATAAAAATAAAAACAAAAATTCAACACATTCCAATAAAAAAAATATATTTTATAGAAATAAAGAACTTTCAATTTTTGTTAATAGTTTTAAATTAAAATTAAAATTAAAATTAAATATTTGATATGTGCAAAATATAAAAAAAAATTTATGTATAATTTTTAACGTAGTTAAAGAAAAAAAACAAAGGGTGCTATAGAAGGTTTATTTTAATGGTAATGCTCCTTTCTCCTTACTTTTTCTCTACATTTAATTAACATTAAGTCCTTTTGCTTTATCTCCATAAGTTAAGCAAAATACACATTAATGTATATATACTATATGTTTAAATATATATATATATATATGTATGTATTTATATTATATATATATATATTTATATGTATGTTTACATATACTTCGATATACACATCTACATACATATGAACATAGTTGAACAAAATTGATTTCCCTTTTATTTATTTATTTATTTAGTTATTTATTTAATAATTTATTAGTTTAGTCTGATTATCAATTAATTTATTTATTTTAAAAATCATATATCATTATTGCTCCTCTTTTGTTGTTGTTTTTTTTTACTATTTGCTCACTTTTTATACAATATTAGCTATATATTATTTACAGTTTATATAATAATTATTTATTTCGCAATGAAATTAACTATTATTTATTGTATTGTATAACATTACAATAAAAGAAAACAATATAAGAGGCTCTCTCACTCGCACATATACACATATACATATGTACTCTCGCACACACACATATTAAAACGCTTATTACAAACAGCTATCAAAAGGTAGCTGATTACAAAATTCCATCCAAATTAAAAAGAATACACATGAGTTCACAACGCCCTTTTCTCGCTTTTTCAAATGTAGTACTTTAAAGTTCTATCTAGCATATATTCTATCTTGCATATATTATACCTATATAAATTCTAAGAATCTTATAAGCTGGTCTGAATTTTAACCACCTTTTGCTACGATATATGTGCAGCAGAATGATAGCTCCATAATAAACTCTATTAGCGATCGCAGTGTGCTCAAACAAAAGCGGCTGCAACATCTAAGCTGCAACAAATACTTATTTAGTTTTGACTATTGTTTAAATTTGTTGACAATGCCACACACAATCCCTTGGATCTTTAGCGATCCCTTGACTATAACTCACTATAAAAGTCGTTAACTTAACACTATCCTATACACACTATATACAAGACAACACTAGGTATATGTTTATTCATACATTGCCATCAATAAGAAATCTCAAATAACTTGAAGACTGCAATGGCAAAAGTAGTAAAACTTTATAAACTCTATACGAAGAACTTTCTGATACATAAAATGTATAAATAAATACAATAAAAGTTTAATGAAGAATCTCATGCACATCTCACATTTTACAATATTAAATATTTGTTCCTAACAAAATAATTTAAATATAAGGAAGGAACAGCATTTATACAAATCATACACAATATTCATGTAAATCTAAAATATAATCACATTCATTCTTTATATCGATTATATTCTTAAGAACACTTCCGATCCATATACCTATATGTATGAAATTAATGGATCAGTATCCTTCAAACAGATTAGAATAATCCTAGATACTCGTATTTAGGTACTCAAACTATTTGTTGTAAAATTATTCCGATATTTGGTTACTTCCGAGGATTCGGATGTTCGAACAGTTCAGACTATTCGAACTATATACTCATAATCGGATATATTCGAAATATTCGAAAACGATTAGCATTTATACTATTCATTATATATATATATATATATATATGTATTTGTTTACATATATAAAGTACTAAAGATGCATTAGATTTCTGCTGAATACTACCGATAGTCTACGAAATATTTAATCTCTTTCCACTTCAATTATGATAAAATTTCGTAATGGGTTCATATATATTATATGTATACATAAGGTTGTATATATATATATATATATATATATTGCAATGTCGAACCACATGTTGAAGGATTGTGCCAATTTGACTTTAAACAAAAACAAAAAGTTGATAATATTTTGAAAAATAATCATAAATTAGGCAAAATTATTTTAAAGTTGATTTTGCTTAAATTAAGCATCTTTACGTTCTTAGATAAGTATATAATATATATATATATATATATATGTATAACACACTCACTCCGATATATTGTTATTTAAAAATGTTTTTAATTTAGTTGGACATTTAAGAAAGTTTTTGTTCATGATTTTAATTAAATTTTAATAATTAATTATTAATTTTGTGCAGGTTTTTGAACTTATTAATTAATTATATTAATTTTTATGCTTCTTTAAATCTTTTGCTTTACCTACCCTCTCTCCCCTATATGCATAATTTTAATTGTTTTGTATTTTTGTAGTTTATGACTTAATTATTAATTATAATTTCGTTTTAAATAAAAAAATAGTAACAATAACAAATTTTTGATTTGAGATATTTTTAATATTTTCGAATAAATATTTTATATTTTATTTGAAATTTATTTTATTAACACACTTGGCTGTAGATGATTGACTTTGTTTTTATATATTGAATAATTTTAATTAATTTTCCTGGTGGATGTAATTTAATGATTTTGCTATTAAAAATTAAAAATTAAAAAATAAACATAAGCACTTAATAAATTTTTAAATTTTATGGGTTTTTGCTAATTTCTTTGGTTAACTTTATTATCTCATAGAATTTTTTTTTTGTGTGGCACTTTTACACACTTTTACTTTTACACTTATTAAAATTATAATTTTTTAAAAAAAACCGAATTAAATAAAATATTTTAGAAACTTTTAAAATTCCGTAAATTAATCACAGTTTTAATAATTTTTTTTTCACAGATTTTTTGTTGCAATCTACCGCCAAATATATACCGTTATTAATAGTTTAATATATCTATTATAAATGTATTGTTGCACAATTGTTACTATTTTTTCCATTAATTGTTTTTTATTTTTTAAATTTTATTTAATTTTAATTAAATTAATTTATTTTTATTTAATTTGTAAACAGAAAATTACAAAAACAACAAAAAAGAGGGCAGTAGTGTAATATTATAAATGTTACATTTTTTTTGTATAAATAATTTAATTTATTTTATATATAAATTAAAAATTATTTTAAAATTTATATGTAAATTTATGCTACTGCCAATTGCACGACAGTATTTTTTACGAATTTTTTAATTTTTATTTTAAATGCATAAATTTAAAAAAAGAATAATTTTTTAGTTCGAAAAATTTTATATTTTATATTTTATATTTTATTTTATAATAAAAGTATAATAATTTATATATAATATACAAAAATAAAAATGTAATTATTTGTAAATAATTATTTAGTAATTAGCCAATAACGCCTCACAATATATAAAACATCATAATTAAACTGAATAATGACTAATAAAAATATTATTAATTATTAAAAAATCAATTATTTAATGATCAAATATTTATTATTTCAATAAAAAACAACGTGCGCTATCAATTATTATAAGTTTTCTAATTTAATATAAAAGCAAATTGAAATTAAGACTTAACATAAACACAATATAAAAGAATATATATAAAATCAAATTCAATGAAAAAATATATTTATTAAATTTTTCAATTATTTATATATTAAAATTAAATAAATTATACCAAAAATGTAATTAATATAAAATGTTTGTAAATTAATTCGCAATCATTTAAATATTTAAATTTATTTTTTAATTTATATATAATACATACACGCACTTACTATACATACATATACATAAAATATTTTAACATTATATTTACGCAAATATTATTTAAGTCATAATTTTAATGAAAAATTAAAAATTAAAAATAAAAATTAAAAATTAAAAATTTGCTACTAAAAGTAATATAAATATTTTATTTATAATTTTAATGATATCGCCTTTTACTTGTAAAATACTTTGTTTATAATTTATTTTCAGTTTTTAAATTTATGTAACTATCAATCTGTAATTATATGTTTCATTTTTAAACTATGTCGTTTAATTAATTTAATTCTAAATTTAAATTTATATATAATTGATTTCAAAACAAGCGACAACAAAGAAATTACAATAAAAATTAAAACAAAACATAATTTCTAAAATTTTAAAATTTACGTGTTATTTATTTTATTTCAAAATTTCGAAGCTTCTTATAATTTATGCTGCATAAGGTAAGATTTTATTTATATATATATATATATAAATATATAGTTTTTCATATTTTTATAATAAATTATTTTATAAATTAATTTTCATTTTTCCAAATTTTGTAATTTTGTCATTGTTTTCGTAACTTTTGTTAATTCGTTAAAGTGAAAACAAATTCATTATATTCGTTATATATGTAAATATAAAAATAATAAAAATAATTATATGTTATATATGTTGTGAGATTGTTATACTAAAATAATTTTTACATAATGTAAATGATTTGAAGAGACGTCTCTGCGTTAGAAAAATTAGTCTCTGCGACTAAGAACAAATGTTATACATTCGTTTAGCAATATTTAATTTCATTAGTAGAGATCTTGAGATTAAAACAAAGTATTATTAATAAAACTGACTCACAATGCCTTCTTTTGACAAAGAAGATTTAACCCATTAAAACCACCAACTTCTTTCCAACTTATTTCTCTTCTTCTCTAAGAAGAGAGCTGAGATTGAAAATACAAGGTGCATAGGTCAAACAGCATAAAAATTGTTTTAAGCATTTGGTTATTATATTGAGGCTAGTTGAGTCAGTGTACTTACTCTCTATTAACTGCGAGGTTTCTTGATAACCCCTCTCTACGACTTGACTGGATTATTATATATCACTTTATCAAACTAAGCAATAATTGACTTTAACAGACTAAGATCTGCATACCTCACCGAGAAGCCTGTAACCATTCTGAGATTAGCTTTTATTTTTTATCTTACAAAAGTCTTACAAAAGAAAAAAATCACTAGTAAATATGACGTTACTGGTCTGCTAATAGATTTTTGTCAAATATTAAATAAATAAATAATATCCTTAATTTCAACGAAAAGGTTTCTGTATATTCGTTAACTTAACAAAGTCACCTTTCGTTTTCAAGACAATACCCAAACCTCAATTTATGTATGCCATGGAAACTGTGTGGTAACTACTTCAGTGGAGAATTGGTTGGAGAATTTGATCTATATAATTTCATTGAAATGAGCTATAGTTGAAATGGAATTGTTTTAAATACATTTTGTTTTAAATGGCAAATTACCAACTACTACACGATCCTCTAGACAACTCTTTGATTACAAAAACGCAAAAATATGTAGTTTTCGAAGAAATCAGTTACTTTGTTCGATATCACACCAGACCATTTCCTCACTAATGAAACACGAATCCATCACAACGCACTAAGGACGTGTGCGAGTTAGGCTAAGTTGATGCTTAACCAAATGGGACACATGACTACATTATCGGCACAACTTAGAATTTCCCTCATTTAGAACGCAACTTAGCCTAACTCGCACACGTCCTAATTTACTCGATTGAGATCGCCCTTTAATTCCTACGAAATTACGTTACTTTCCTTTTTAGGTACTTCAGGCATATTCATAATAACTATTGATTATTTAGATTTGATATTGCAATGTCTCATTCTATCACATCGAAATAAGTTTTCAAATGATTTTATATATAAAAATATATTGATTCTACCATTTTAAAATATCAATATTTAGAAAAAACTCAAGTAAAAAGGTTTTATTTTGTAATCGTTACACAGCACTCGGAATAATATTGCCTCATATTGTACGAAATTAATTAAAGTTATAATGTGTTTACACTTATAATTAATGAAGTGTTTAAAATATTTTGTATGGATTACAGTATATTTGTAAAGTTAATAACCAAAGTATTTTTAACGTTTTTCAAAAACTTTTAACTTCTAACCGGAATTTTTAAAATTATATCCATATGTTTAATTGTCTTTATTTCTAACAAATAACTAGATTTTTAATTGTAAAAAAAATGTTAAAAAATGTTTTCATGTCTTCATTATACATTACTTCTTTATATATCCTAGATTCAACGTTCAAAGTTGGCTACATCGCGGACGATCCTAATGCATATGGGAAGTAACTTTAAACTGGATAAAAGTTATTATATGATAATCAAAAGTTAATTTCTATATTTAGATAGTATATATATAAATATAAAACATTTTATTATTATTATTTAAGTCGATTATAATAATTCCACTCGAAAATACATTTTTATATGTTAAAAGACATTATATTTAAACATAAGACAATATATTTAAACAAAAAGACACACCGCCAAAGAGGATTAACTTAAATTTGAATCATCGTAGTTTTTTATATACCACACGACTTAAATTCTAAGTTTAAATGGAAAGATATATATTTGTAAAAATGTGTCTTTGTTACTAAAATTAAATCTCTAAAATACGATTACTTAAATATGCTGATATATATAAAATAGTAATGATGAAACAAATTAAATCGCAATATTTGTGGCTTAATAAATACTGCTTTTAAGAAAAACTGTTTTTAATTATATTAATTTTTATATTTTTTATGATGTGCAATGGTAATAAATAATATCTATTGGGGTATGCGGAAAGCAATTTTTACTTTGAGAGCTCTCACATAAAGTGACGTCAAATCGGAAAAGGGTATATTACTTACGAGTTATTTTGCAAATTTATGAATATCGACTTAGTTCTAAACCATGTAATTAAATTCTTAATTCGTTAAATAATTCCAGGAATTCATTTAACAAATTGTTGCTTAGAGTCCACTGCAATAGATGGCGAGTGTTATTAAAGAGCTATTCTGAATGCAATTTATACCAGGCATTTCCACCATTTACGTAGGCTATAAATCAACTCGAACCATATTTTTAGGTGTAATCCGCTGAGCAAAGCTGTCCAAAGCATCACTCACGGACCAAATGCGGCCAGCGACGTGTTTTTAATGTACCACAATTTTCTTTTGGTATACTGGTAAAACTGCATTATTTTATATTTATGGTATATATATTAAATATTTGAATTTAAATTGGTAAATTTATAAAACTAAATTTAAAATTATGACCGTATTTTTATTTTTGTCGAAAACGTATGTATTTGTTTCTGCGGCCCTCCAATGTGTATAGTGATTTGTATTGGCTCCCGATCGCATCTGGTCTGGATATGCACTGAATTAGAGCTTTCATGTCAAAAGAATATACCTATTTAATTCTTATCCTCTACATCAAACCAAGATTTTTAAGCGGTTAGTGAATGAGCAAATTCTCTAACAAGTATCATGTAAAATGCCCTAATATAAAATAAATAATATTCAAAAAATAAAATACACACTAACAATTCCACATACAATGATATATTTAAGAAGAATAAATCCATTGTCATAATTAAGAGCACATTTAATTGTGAATAGCATTTAAATATGAACAGTAATTATTGTGACTTGTGTGCAAAATTTACTTTCCTATGATAACAGCAAGAGGTCGCTGTACTGGCATTTGCTTATTTGAAACGAACTGTCAACGGAATTAGCGGCAAATGAGAACGAGCGAACATTTCTGTGGACTTGTGTTTTTTCTGTTAAACGGCTTTTTTTAGTTGGTTTTTATATATAATTATAAACAAACTTCTCTATAAAAAATAATGGCTACATCTCAATCTAATAAAATTACATTAAAAGGATCCGCCCAAATTATTGTGGAATATTTGAGTAAGTCGCTACTAATTGTAGTAATGAAATGCCAAAATTTATTTTAAACTTTTCAGAATATGGCATTAATTCTATATTATTTCAACGTGGTATATATCCCGCTGAATCATTTGAAAATGCTCAACAATATGGATTGACAATATTAATGTCGACAGATCCCAAAATTCAAGAATTTTTAGTTAATGTGCTTCGTCAAACAGAAGGTATAGTTACCCGTATTATTTGCCATTTAGTTTAATACAAAACTATTCATTCCTAGAGTGGCTTGCTAAGGACCTAATAGAAAAGATATCTATGATTATTACAAATGCGCACACCAAAGAAGTGCTTGAATGTTGGGACTTCAAAATGCAGTTGGACGCTACTAACGTAGAGTGCGAAGGTGGCGACGCAACGAAAATTGCTTGTACTAAGGATATGAAGCGTATACAAAATGAAATTCGAGATGTAATGCGTCAAATATCAGCTACAGTTAGCTACTTGCCTTTAATTGAAGCAATTTGCACTTTTGATGTTCTTATATACATAAATAAAACCTGTGATACGCCCGAAAAATGGAAAGAAACCGATGCTGCTGTTATACAGAACTCGCAAGTGGTTCAACTACGTTCATTTTCGACGGGCATACACAAAGTGGACACTGTTGTCAACTACAAGATGACCACCTAAAACTTTTTGATCTTAAACGCCTATTTTATATTTATTTACTATTTATAAACTTTACTTTATATTTTTTTTATTACTTAAGCACACATTGTTTTTTCTTTATAATTTGTTAAAAACTGAAATAATTTAATTAATAAATAAATTCTAAGTAACGATATTTTTTACAATAAAGATGCAGAATTAATAATCATTGAAAAACTTGTGTATAATAGGTGTTGCAGTGCTAACATGGTAAGATATATTTATATATTGCAGTCTGAAGAATATACCAAGAAATATGAGTGGTTGTTTCTCTCTAAGTGTTGCATATATAAAAATTATTTCTTGTTTCTTCAATCAATATGTTGTTTAAATCACTGACAAAGTTCTATAATCGTAAGTTATAGCGGTGGGTTTGTACTGTCAATTCCATCACTAAACTTGTTTGTAAATACATAGATGCGGCATCCAATTAGCAATCGTAACAGTGGAAAATATGTGTCCATTATTAAATATATTATGTTAAACACCTTCTAGACTTTAATGCCCAACACATGTTAAAACACTAGTTATTGTAGTAGTTAGTTACTGTCATTGTGATTCAACATTTTTGATTACAATGATAGTCACCCCACCCGTTTGTCTATCCATATTGTTCTTTAAACGCTAATTAATATGTCTGATTGCGCCTTTGCAGGGTTCTTCCATATTCTCGAATGTTCACCTCCAAATACACCAAGAAATGTAGACTTCTAACAAATAGTGCAACACAACCCAGCATAAGCCATTCAAGTAAATTTTATTTAAATAGAATTTAAAATAGAGCATGTGTATATAAAACATGCAGATACAATAAATAAATAATAATAGTAAATATAATGCATATGTAAATAAAATATTAAATTTTTGTCTATTTACAAATTTAGTTGTAAGAAATATTTCGAAACAATTAAGGAAGGTGCTTTCCAACTTGCTTGTTTTCACAAATGATAACAGATTTCCCAGGAAGGGCAGAATATTCTATCATTCATGAAATCACCAATAAAAATGTTGATATAATCAGATTCTTAAAAAAATATAATAAAATTAATAATGCATATAAAAGCTTTAATTTGTAGTGTGTTTAAAGTACGTTTTGTAACCAACTGTTCGCCTCTATCTATTGATCATTTGTTCTAAATAATATTCAAACAATGAGTAATGAGATAATAACGCGATGAAATACTTCCACCTCCACTTGGAAATACTCCTTTCAAATTAAGTACTCTAGAACATGCTGCTTAACATAAAAAGTTGTCACATAAAATATTCTTAAAAACAGTGTCCTTTTTCGACAAGCAATAACTTAATCAGTGCCAAAATATTTTTGCCCAAAATGATTAGGTGCGACCGAATGTAGCTCAGATGTGAGAATCTGTAACCTTGGAAAAGCACCAACTACAGTTTTCGCTGCCACTGGAGTGCAAAATAAATTAGATAGAATAATAGAACTTTCCCGAACTCCATGTTCTTTCAAAACGTTAACAGCCTGAAAGATTAACAACTTAATACTAATACAAATCAATATAATTTAATGAAATGTATACTTGTAAAACTGTGTTTCCAGTAGACATAATAGGATACATTAGCAGCACTTGCCGTCGTGCTATATCATCAGGAAATCGTGCATAAACAACACGTGCGACATGCGTATCTGCATCGGATTCAACAAGTATTTTTCCAATTCTAATTGAGCGACAACAATCTCGTAGCCCTGCAATTAAAAAGTGTCTAATTTAGATAAGTTTTATATGCGAAAAAACTATTTAATTAAAATAAACCTTGCTCCATTGCTTCGCCAGAACGTATAATGGATACGCCACAATTGCCTGAACGATATTTAAGACCTTCATATATAGCGCCTGTAGGTGTCTCAACGCAACAGTCAGAATATGGCAACTGATTTAAAGATTCTTCGATGACCAAACGAATAAGTCGATCTGCATAAAATTTAAAATCACTCCTTGTTGTATTTCTTGAATAAAAAAAATGTTAGGTGATTGAAAACCCGCATTTGTATTATACCAACTTGTCCCTTATAATGGTCAACAACTCTGCTACTTGTGAGTTCCTTTCTAAAATCTTAAAGTTAACACCGTATTCGCTCAAGTCGATAATGTCCTCTTTTGGAACCATAGCGTCCTGATGTTGTTCAGTAGTTGAATTTGTACTTGATGATTCCTCTGTAAATTCCATTTAAAATAAATAAATATAAGAATTCAACCGCATTTTAAATACACAATCAACAATCAAGTTATGAATGTACCTTGTTTACCCGATGAATCAGCGGCCGCATTGCTCGAGGAGCCGGTGCACATGACTAGACTAGCAATTGTGAAGGATTGGGAATATTAGTTGTAAATATTTGGTTTTTACTATTGTCAGTCTTTGTTATCAAGCTTTACACAATCTGTTTCCCGGATTTTTGTTTATATCTTTATCAATTTATGTCAACGAAAATTATAAATCTATTCTGCAATTAATACTAGAAAAATGTGTTTTTATTGTGACTATCTTTCTAAATCAGCTGACAGCATGATTACGTCAAAACGTAACAGCAGGTATGTTATGTTCAATTTATCAGTATTTGGATATAAAAACACATCAGCTGTTATTGATTCTAACATTATTACCAGATAAAGTATTATATAGAAATTTATGGGATCTGAATGGTATTGAGATTTATGGAGTACTATTATTGTGGTAGTTAATTCATCATAAGACTGTTAACGTCCTTACGAAATCTAACTATAATATATAGTAAACAATAAAAATAACAAAACCATAGTTTATGATATTAAATCGGAATAATAAAATTTTGCTTTCTTTATTATAAAAAGTCTTTTATTTTATCATTTAATTTAACTTCGAATTTTTGTTTGGTGTTGTTGAAGTTATAAATGCTTTATAGATTTTACCATTGTATACAGTCTTAAAGAATCCGTTTCCTATTCGATTTGATATATTAAAATTATACGTTCGTTGACGTTATGGATTCTTATCAAAATGTAATTTCATATAATGTTACGAGAAATTTATCCTTCACAATATAGTTTAGAACTCACTCAACAGACTTGTGAGTGAAACAAATTAAACAGAGTAACCAAATTTGTAACGATTTTTTATATGTTCGATATAATTTTTATTTTATTGCATATGCAACACTGTTGATTAATTCTGGCTGTCAAACTTTTATTCAGGCATTTTTCAATCTTCAAAGCATTTTTACGAGTCCGCTGGCATCTGGTTCAATAAATAAATTTAAAATGGCTAGTGAACAGGCAAAAGATGCTAAGGCAAATGAAAAGATCGTGGGTGAGTTTCAGCAACTCAGAAATGAGCAAAGAAATCTTATCAATAACTTAAATACTCTGGAAATGGACTTAAAGGAACACAAGTAAGTCAATTGTATTACTCATGTTAAATTGAATATATGAATTTAGCATAACCTCAACAAAAATCCTTGATTCACAGAACAGTTATTGATACCCTGAAGAGTGTAGACCCAGACAGAAAATGTTTCCGGCTTATTGGAGGGGTATTGTGCGAGCGTACAGTGAAAGAAGTGCTCCCGCAATTAACTGAAAACAAAGACTTCATAGAGAGAACTATTTCTATTGTTATGGAGGATCTTACAAAAAAAGGTCAGCAGATCAATAAGTTTAAGGAAGATCATAATATCCGTATTCGCGGAGAGCATATGCCTACTGAGGAACAGAAGTCGACAGAGGAAAAGAAACAGGAAAATCGAAATGTGCTCGTGTCAAATTAGTTTCCCAATCTACTTCTAAATAAATTGTTTTCAAAACAAAAGCGCTAATATTTATTTACGCAAAATTTACAGTGGTAATTGAACCAAAAAGTCATTTAAACGTCATTTAATATTTTTTAACAAATAAATACTTTGCATATTGAGCTATTTCGTATTTCGAGTGATTAATTTTTAATGTAAGTAAATGAATTACGATCATTTTTTTGAATTAACATTTTTTTTAAATTTCATATATTATAAATAATGTAAAATTTTACAAACAATATGAATGCGAACATAGTTACACATAAATGAAGGGTATATGTATTTTTTAAACATCTTTGCGCTTAAAGTTACGTTTGCCACCAGATTTGCTACTTAGTCGTATATCCGTTATTGTAATATCGTGCGATACTGCCTTGCACATATCATACACTGTGAGTCCAGCAATAGTGACAGCTGCTAGAGCCTCCATCTCAACGCCTGTTTTCCCACAAGAGATCACACTGGCAGTAATATCTACGCAATACTTATCCATATTCAGTACTGCTTGTACATTAATAGATGTTAATGTGATATTATGGCAAAGTGGAATAATTTCAGAAGTTTTTTTTGCTCCAAGTATACCAGCAATTTCTGCCACGCTCAAAACATCACCTTTGGTCATATTATTTTCTTTTATCAAATGCGCTATATGTGGGCCGACAATGACGGATGCGCTTGCTATAGCTTCACGCTTAGACGAATCTTTATTGGAAACATCAACCATTTTAGCTTTTCCGGTTTCATCGACGTGTGTCAGTTGCGAATCTCTTTGCATGCAATAGTTCCTCATTTGTGGTGATATACGATTATGTGTGATACCTTGCGTGCTAAGTGTACTTAATATTAAATTGTTGTCATGATGCCATGAGCCGAAAAGTAAACAATGTCTCTTAAACATTGTATGTAGAATTGTGTTGGTGTTGGCTACAATGAAAATGTAATTTTGAATATAATAATGGATTAAAATAATGTATCTGACCTTACACAAAAACTACTATCCGCCTATAAGTATCATTGGACGATTTTCCATTTGTGATAAGTTTAGCATGCCTAAAACATAAAAATAAAATAGAGTAACTTAAAAATGGCAAAATCTTCCAATGATGCTTTAATATCATTTAATGAAATAAACACACCTGCGTGCTGCTTTTTCTTTCGCTTAACTGCCGCACCTATCAAAGCAACTAAGTCATCTTCAGAACAGTTTCCTCTAATAGCATCGCGTAGTGAGAACTCCTTATTGCCAAACAAGCAGACCTTAATATTACCTACATTTTAAAGAAATTAGAATAATAAACTTTATATGAATTATATATTTATTTCTTATTACCGTCTGCTGTTAAACGCAATCGATTGCATGTGCCGCAAAAGTGTTCAGTCATTGATGTTATAAACCCAACTTGGCCCGCAAAACCAGGTACATGATACGCTTTAGACGTGTCATTTGGACCATTAGGCAAAGCTGCAAAATCTGGCCATTTTTGACGTATTTGTTCCAATGTTTCTCTAAATTGTAATAAAAAAGTTAATTATCGAAAAAATTAATAAATGATTCGTATTTGTATATTGTAAAAATATATAAAAAAAAAAATTGAAAAATCAGAAACTACTCAAATATAATTAATAGTTTGCTCAACTAAATAGATTGAGAGTATATAATTATATACTAATTTAAATAATTATCTATTATATTTGTAGATATGTATGTGTAATATATTCTACTTGAAATAATTGCAAGCACTCAATATAAAGTAAATCGTATTTTATACAAAAAATATAAGCCAATGAGATTTTAAGCATATAGTCTTCACTTAACACACTTGTTTCATTTATATAGGTCTAGATAAGATGTATTTCACCACTTTATACCTGTAAGATATTAGACGTTCAGTGTGCCATTTATTTCCACTAAATGGCATATATTCTATAAAACGCACATCGATATTGCGATCCTTAGTGAATTCGACAAAATCACAGATTTCATCTTCATTAAAATTGCGCATCAACACACAATTTATTTTTGGTTTATAACCCAATTGTATTGCCAAATCAATACCAGCTATGACGCGTTCCCAGCCACGTCGCCTAGTGATTTCCTCAAAACGATGTGGTTTCAATGTGTCCAAGCTTATATTAACAGCATCTAGGCCAGCACGTTGCATGGGCACCAACAAGCGCGTCAACACAAGCGCATTAGTAGTGATACCAACACTTTCCAGTTTTGGTATTGCTTTAATTTTTGCTGAAAAAAAATGGGTGTAGAACTCGCTACTTAAATAAATTCCATGTACTGTGTTTCTTCTCCATCTTACCAATAATGTCGACAATATCTTTGCGAACAGTCGGTTCTCCTCCGGTCAAACGTATCTTGCGTACTCCTTGCTCTACGAATATGCGTGCCAAATAATAAATTTCATCAGTGGTTAATAGGTTTGTTTTTGGTTGTAGCGAAACACCCTCCGCAGGCATACAGTACTTACCTAAACAACAAGATAAGAGCACTCAAAGGATAAATAATTATAGTTAAGTATGTACAAATTATTTTTATATACATATATGCAACTATTTCAGTAACAGATAAGGCACTGCTTGAGTGCTGAGCTATTTACAGTGACGAAGCTATTTGGTTATTTGCTTATCAAGCTTTACATATATCTTATCACGGACTTGAAATCAAGTGCACACATATATGTGTGTCAGGTAGCACATGCTACGAATTCATTATTATGCTTAAAAGAAATTGGAATAATAATTTTATTACTTACAACGCAAATTGCAGCGCTCAGTCAGTGAGATCCGCAAATAAGTGTGATGTCGCCCGAACTTATCTGTCAGTGGTGAAGTCTGGGTTATCGTCTCGATTTTCGGCTATGAAAAAGTAATTGGTTTATTTGCTTATTTAAAAAAAATGCCGTATAAGAGTTCATTGCCTTCACTTACCGTTTCAACTGCATTTGCTGCTGGCTTAGCTGCTTGCTGCACATTGGCAGTGAATTTCGAGTAGGAACAACTTAATTTTCGAGTTGGAGCTGCATTTTTAAATAAAACTCGTGTAGTTCCTAACAACGCCATTTCTAGCCAGTTTTTCGTATTCAAAAATGAAACAAAATCTGTAATTTTGTAAAAAAAAAAAAACAATAACGTTTAAGCGTAATATAAGTGCAAAGTATCGACCAATTAAACTGGACAAGTCATCATTATTTTGTATCAAAAAAAAAAACAACTAAATTCAAATAATTACCGACTCAATAAACAATTTCCAAAATCATAACAAAAACACAATTCAGTCGTCGCAGCAAATTCGTTAAACCGTCGCTTCTACTCCGGTCTCAACGTACTTGAGTCAGCTCCAGTCCCCAATTAACTAAAATAATCACTCACAACGATCAAATCTAATAGCAAACGTAGCGGACGAAACATTATTATTATCTATTGTGTAATAAAAATACTTGTTTGTTAACTTTGTTGTTGTTAATTTGCGCTGCTTAAGTTTAATCATTTCATCAATTCACCCAGCACAGCGTTGCCACCTGTGTTCCATTTCGCTTGCATTTATTTTGTTAAGATCTTTTCCTTCCCAAAATATCTTCTATATAATTTTCAATGAAACTCTGAAGACTATTCCTACATTTATTTCATTACGATAGCTTGTCCGGTTCTTTTCTTATGATTTTTTAAAAATATTTATCTGTTGAAATTTCCATCGCTAATAATTCGATCATGACTCTTCTATTCTATAAGATTCTTTCTTACCTATCATCTTTTATATATGATAGAAAAGAGGAAACTCTGAAGAACATTGTCACATTTATTTCATTACGATAGGTTGTCCGGTTCTTTTTTTATGATTTTTTAAAAATATTTATCTGTTGAACTTTCCATTTAATTTCCATCGCTAATAATTCGATCAAGACTCTTCTATTCTATAAGATTCTTTCTTACCTTACCTTCTTACCTTTCTTACCTTATCTTTTATATATGATAGAAAAGAGGAAACTCTGAAGAATATTGTCACATTTATTTCATTACGATATCTTGTCCGGTTCTTTTTTTATGATTTTTTAAAAATATTTATCTGTTGAAATTTCCATTTAATTTCCATCGCTAATAATTATGACTCTTGTGTCATTACAAAGGTGAAGACTCAGATTTATATACAAACCAAATATTTTCAAACGAATATGGACACAAAAATACTACTCCTAAAAAACGCGTTGCTCGAACTAATAAAAAAAACCAATTGACGCTTTAAACTTTGGAATCTAGTAAATAAACAAAGTAATGCCAAAAAGATGTTTGCATTATTAAACAAAACTAATTACTGATACGTTTAAAGCATATATTTTATATTTTCTTTATTTTTTAATATTTATTTATATATTATGAATTGCCTATTGAAATTTCCATTTCTAATTTATGAAAATAGTCTAACTTTACTCCTCCTGATGATGTTCTAATTTGATGAAATACATTATTTTCTTTCACCCATCACGCTATTTAATTGCTGATAAAATATCCCGCTGCATAGGGTATACTCTTAACCAGGGCTGTCCAGACTAGATGCGATCGCGGGCCAATACAAATCACTATATAGATTGGAGAGCCGCAGAAACAAATATATACGTTCGTAGTTGTTTTTGACAGAAATAAAAATACAGTTATAATGTTAAATTTAGTTTTATTTATTTATCAATTGAAATTCATTTATTTGGTATACCATAAAATAAAATAATGTACTTTTATCAGCAATCCAATAGAAAATTTGCGTAATTGCTCTTAACAAATCTTATTCGTTATTGTTACACCCGACATTACTTATAAATAACGTAATTTACGCTCTCACTCATTCATCTCAAGGCAAGGAACTAATAAATGTAATCTTTCTCCAGGTTTAAATAAGTTTGAAAATTCAAATGTTGAGCTCTTCAGTTGTCTTTCTCTGTTTATTGGAATGCTTATGGGATATTATGTACCTCATAGCACAGTTCGTAGCACAGTTAAGACTGAATGAGAGTAAAAGTATCTTTACACTCATAAAATAATTAATTTTCTTGTCGACCTCAAAGAGTTGAACCGATCATTATTTAAGAGCATTTATTTCTTGGTTTCTCCAGCACACATGGAACCCATATGCATAAAATATGCACAATGTATGTGAAGAATTTATCGACTATGAAGTTCCTTTTTATGGCTTGTATATTTAGTTTGATTTTGCTTTTGGAATAGTGTGGACTATTCGCACAGTTGTTCAGAGTTTTTTATGTATTCGAGGTTTGTTTTATGCATAACTGAAACTACTCGTATCTACATAAATACTTAAAATATACGAGTGTATATATTGCCAATTTGTTTACATTTGAATTGCTCTGAATTTGTTAATATTTGATGAACTATGCATTTGCGACGGTGGAATATTAAAAAGCTTTCAATAGCCGGAATTGCCTGTCTAGTCGTTTACTTTATCTTCTCGAGTCACTTCCATAAGTACAACATTGATGCTGTTATCAGCGATACGCATCCGGAAGAAGTGTGGGAGTACGTAGCAGATTTCAGTAAAATGCGTTTGCTAAACCCAACAATGTAAGTGCGGAAATGAAACAAGATCGTTATTTTATAAATAAGTATAGTATGTATAAAGTATGTATACAGTATGAACTAAAAATAGTGAAGACTAATTGCAGAACATACACATACTATATATGTATATATAATCATATGTATATCAATTAAAACATATGGATAAATGAAATATTTCAGAATAAAATATTAAAACGTTTTTTAGCTTAAACTTCCATGTCGTATCTGATAGTGGCCATGCACATGATTGGCGTTATACTGTGATATATACGGAGCGTCTTTCGCATTGGCCTTACTGGTTGAATACCGGTAAAGGTGATTACATAGTGAAGAAGTCCATGCCTGGTGTGGTACCACAACTTTTTACAATAGACTCAGAACATGAGACTTGTTTCTTTGGAGGCTTTTACTGTTGTAAGTACTTGAGCTTAACAATTTAGATATATGTATATATAGATGAACAATTATTTTTAAAAATATAAAACAAATTTACAAATTCTTTATACAAATTTTCCGGCACAAGATAGTAATGAGAATAGCTGGAGCCCATTGAAACCATTTACAATACATTAACATTTATTTGTTAAAATTATTAGATAAAAAGATCTAAAAAATTAAACTTCTTCTAACCTACTTACAGACCGCGTGTAAAGCCCAAAACTTTACAGGTAGCTTTTCTTACTGTACAATTTTTTGAGATATTTTTAAAATTCTTTCTATATGCTTAATTATAGGTGTTCTATGCAATATTTTTTTGTACAAAAAAAGTTATAATATATAAAATCAGAATAATTTAAACTAAAAACATTGGCGTTTTTAAAACAACATATTTTTCTAGAATTAAAGAATTAATAGGTTCGCTAAGACTACGGCGTTGGGTCTAGCTAGCGTTCAGCTTTGGTCCATTGATTGTTACTACCTTAGTCCCAAATGTATAAGAAGTATTAATATGTGTACATACATACATATGTATAAGCAACAAACTCACATAACACAGTCGATAAAAGCTGCGCTTATTTCAAAGCTTGAAATAATACCTAGCTTGTATATGAAATATATGTATATATATACATATATATATATTTATGAATAATGTATTAGATAATAAGAATATAATCTCTAATCTATATACATATATCCGTCGACGCCTTTCTCTAATGTAGCCAACATTAGTGAGGTCAAATACAAACTTAAAACAACTTAAAACTTCTAAACCAGAATTGCATAGCAACCAAACTCTCAATAAGCCTTTCCCTAATATCCTCAGGGAAGAGTAACGCGTTCCCCGTACAGCAAGAAATTGAGATCAGGAGATTCCACATGTGCTAAACATTTATTAGTCATGCATGAATGCGTCAATTCCTTATGTGGTGCTAAATTGCTACTCTGCACTCCATGATGTCACTGCACTGTTTTCATGTCCTAATGTACACATCAATTGTAGACTCAAACTGATATATAGATCCGTCTCTTTGGAGTGGCTAGGTTATTTTCAATTAAAGTCTCATCCATTCTTATACCGCTTTAGCTTTTAAATGCTCACTCCCTTTCTATTTCACACTTCTGTTATTCAACCATATTCTTACCCATTTATTTGAATTTTTGTGATTCATTTCATTTTGTCTGCTATATAGACCGCCACAGGCTTCCATAATAACAACAATAAACGAAATGATTAAATATGTTGTAATATAGCTAATAACCATATTTATATATAATCATACCTTGCAGATATAATATCCTCTTTAATTGAATTCTTATTATTTGTCCGACTTGTGATATCCGCCAGTGTATATACGACAGAACTATGTTACATACTCAATTTGTTCCTACTTTTAGTTTTATTTTCCTAACTTTTGTTTTAAATTTTGCTGAATACACAATTATTACAAAATCTGGGTAATTTTAAGTATTTATTTAATATCAGAAATAAGATAAAAAAAATTTGTTTACTTACTTTTATTATTTATTTTGCAAGTGCGTTCTATTAGCGAATTTAAGTTCAGTAGCCTGGGCAAGGATACGTATTGCATCGATAATATACAGTACCAGTGTCCTCCATTCCTAAGTGTGCCGTGCAGACGTGAACTCGAATATCAACGGAAAGCGATCATACACAATCTCACAGCGATTTTCAACAAAAAACAACAAAAGATTTAGACGATTTAGATGATTCTGCTTTCATTTATTCATTAGAATTAAATTCAAATTCAAATTTATACATTTTAAGAAATGTTAAATATATTATTTGGCAAATAAAAATTTTAAAATTATAATTCAATTAAATACATTAGATATTCAAAACGTACTCATATACATATAAGTACTTAACTTAAAGTTTTATACTATAATGTCTTTGTTTGTATGGTATTTACTAATTTTATTAATATCTATAAATTATAATTTAAAAATATAGAATATTGTAAAATACTCTAATCAGTTTAAAAATTTACAATTTTTGAATTATCTATTACGTTTCAAAATAGCAGTTAAATATTATTTAAGTACACTGCAATGTCTTTTTCGGCCGACCATTGCCACAAATACGAAAAATGTGCTCTCCGTTGATGCTTTTTATCTTTTATCTACAGAAACTTTTATATACCCGTGCCCTTGCCCTTGCCCGTGCGACCTAAATACGGGGTAGTTCCCGTAGTAATTTTAATTCCCAATTGTTGGAAAATAACTTTGAAAAATATTTCATACAATGGAAGCGCACTGGTTTCATTCCAACCATAAAGCTCGATATTTATAAATTTTAACTAAAATATTATATTGAAGTGAAATATTATATTATATTAAAAAATAGTTAGGTGATATGCACCAATAGTTAATCTTTAGCAGATATACAACACATGGAACCTTTTTAATCGCATCGATTGCAAATTTATATATAATTTATAAATTTCGGACTATTGGAACTGAACATATAAACTTAAACTTAAACTGTAAAATCCAGACGTTTACTTCTGCGAGGTTCTTTGATATTTTCAGAACGTCTCTTAAATTGTTTAATGTTCTCTTCCGACGTCTTTGTTCTAGTTTTTGGTGTAGTGATTACACTTATTGAAGAAGGTGTTTTGGGCTGAATGGGATTGACAGTTCGCGTACTAATACCAGCAGCTTTGCCGACATCAGATAAATTTTTTTTATGAAACCATTTTGTCAGCTTAGTCGTTTGCGTAGTCTGCGTGGTTTTTGATTTTGGAGATCTGGTTTTATTTGGACCTAATATTTGAGTCCGTTTGTTTGAAGCATTAATATTTGTCTCATCATCGACTGGTGTTAAATATGTGTTACCAATCAAATAATTTGTAATTTTATTATGGTTATTATTGTGTGTTGACGGCGATTTTGTACGAATTGGAGATACGTCACCATTAGCAGTGATCCGCATTGTACTTCCGAAAATATCATTTGTGGTGATTTCAAATATATCGTCATTCACAATATTATTCGACTTTTTAGCCGCCTTGTTATTTTTAGAATTTTTTATTGTATTCAGCTCTTGCTTGTTTTGTAAATTCGTGATTGCTGCAATTGGATGTGCGGGTAAAATAGGCGGTGTTGCAGTGTCCTTTCTGGTAGTTGCAAGAGTTTTTAAAACATTTTTTTTTAAGTTCGGATCGAACATATTTTCGAGTAAATCTAAACATGAACGAGATTGCACTTTTCTCTTCTTATCTAGCAGTGCAGTTTGTTGTTGTAACTGTTTAACTTCGGAACCAAATATTTTGAAACCATCAAACGGTATGTTCTTGTTTGCTTGAGTGCAAGTTATAGGTAAGTCTGAACAATTGCTGAATAGATCTGGTGATTGTTCTTTGTTACGCTCAATATATTTATCAAATACATCGACAAATGTAGTTCGAATTTCTTCTTTTATCTTTGACGGCCTTAGGGCTTTTTTCTGCTTAAGCGCAATTGTGCGTCTACTTTGATTTGATTGTGATGATTCTTGCGAACTGGATAATACTATAATGTCTTGATTTTTGTTATTTACATTCTGTTTTGTTGAGACATATATAATGTCGTTGTCAGTTAGTGATGCAGACGGTAAGTTAGCTAATGCCGCCATATAAGCAGGTGGAGTTGGTGGTACCAGAAACTCTGTTCTTATTCTCTGACTATTGAAACTAGAAGGAGGACCTTGAGCACATTGCATATCTTCATACTCTGAACATAATGATACTAATGGAAGTTCACTCGAATAATTAGTATTCTTTTTAACCTGTTTTTTATGTTCATTTTTTTTATTAATAAGCTTTTCTCGATTTCGTTTTGTATCTGTATTATTTTTGCATACTTTGATATTTACTTTGAATTCTTTAGTTGATTCACTTCCTTTTTTTTCTTTCGTTTCTTCTTTATTTAATTTTGTTTTAATGTTCTTCTTCAATTTAGTTGGTTTTCTTAAAACGTCAGGATCGGTTTTAGGGTCTATTATTAGCGTTAAATTGTTTCGCAAATATTTATTATTAGCAGATTGCAAAGCATGCCGAGTCAATCTTGACATTCTCCGTGTCGCCTTCCATTCCACATTTCGCAAAACTATGGAACGACGTCGAGTCTTCGGTGTCTTCGGTGTCTTTATTGTCGGTGATTTCTTATTGATGGGGTTATCGTTACTTTGCACCTCCGTAGTTACTGATTTTGATGGTTTTGGAGTTTGTTCCAATCTTTTTATCTTTTTAAGTTCTGTTTCATTTTTGTCAGATGAATTAATTTTCTTACGTTTTTCGGGACAAGTTTTTTGAACTGTTATAGTGGATTTATTTCTATTTGCTGTTCGTTTATCCGCCTTCATTGAAGTTTCAGAGTCTTTTCTTTTCACAGTCTTGCGTTCTCTAGTCAGTAAAGGCTTTTCTGCACTTGTAGTACATTTTGTGCGAATGTTTTTTACATTATCTTTTACATTAGATACCGTAGGTGGTTTCATACACTTCTGTACCTCTTTCTTAGTAATGTTGTTTTTCTCATTTGAATTTATGTTTCGAACATGTACTTTAACAGGTTTAGTTTTAGGATTTTCAGCTCTAATATATCCAGTTACTTTAGTATCCACAGATATAGCATCATTACTTGATAAATCCACTATTTCAGGTTGTTTGTCTGAACATACTAAATCTGATTTTTCACAATTAACAACAATTTCTTCAATTAGAGACTCAACGTCTGAATCAGATAATAGCAATAAAGGAGACATAAGAGGGGATTCTTCTTCGTTTTTTTCAACATTATCTATAACCAATTTTAATTTATTTTTGTCTTGCACATTTATGACCTTTGAATTGTCTAAAAGTTTCGTGACGGCACCGTTTGGTTTTATTTTTTCTAACGACATCGCAATATTGTTCACAGTCTCACTACTGGATTGTGTCTCATTTATATTAGTTGCTGTGCGCCATAATCCTAAGCTGATTTTGTGGCGATCCCCCTTTACCAAAGGCAAGTCATCCTTGAACTCATAACAAAATCGACGTAATCGAAAGTCTCTAAAAAGCATTGTGTTAAAATTTCGTTAAAAACAGTAAATCAATTTATACATACTTGCAGTAGTTACTTAAAATTTCTCGTTTAACGTAGTATTCCTCTAATTTTATTTTTCGCGATGATAAATCATTCAATGCAGGCAGTTTAAAATGATTTTCAAAAACACTGTACGATTGATATTTATTTTCCAAAAGACCACCCAAACGTAAAATACTATACAAAAGTCTGACATCAGACTAAAAAGAAATGTTAAATTATTTTATGGTATTTTTATAATGAAATGCTTTGATTTTATTATAAATATTCCTTATTTCATAACAAAATAAATTTTTTTTATAGTTATAGTTATGATATAACTTATCACAGTGATTATAGTTTAATGAAGTGAAAAAATAGTTAAATCAACAGAAGTCTTAAAAACTCATACTGTCGAATATAATAATAAAAAAACAAATTTACCCATGCTTTAATTTCTACACATAATTGTGAAAAGACCCTAAAAATATTGTGAAATGGACCACTAATTTTAATATACGATGAATTTATATTATTAAATATATATGATAAAATCTTTATCAATTATATAAAGGCACTTTTTTTCATGTTGACTTTTTCTCGAGTTAGTGCATCTGGGCACTTTTACTCTTTGATAGCTAGGTGATTTCTGATTATTCGATGACTGATCTAAGATCTGCGCACCGCACCGTGTAGCTACGGATTATTCTGAGATTAGATAGTGGTAAGTAGGACAGCCTGTCGGTTTTTCGCAAAAAACCTTCAGGATTTTGTCCCTTATCTATTTTTTGACCGGGTTTATTCTAACATCTCTCAGCATTTCATTTGTGCATGTATGTATGAAACCACAACCTGAAGATTATAATTATGGATTTATTTATTTATTTTTCAAATGAAAAACATAAAAATGTATATAAGATAAGAAGTACATACTATTTTTTCGTATTGTATTTATATTAGTTCATTGTTAATTGTACAATATCTATACATTAATACTGACAAAAAATAATATACAAAAAAACATAGAAATTATGTTTAAATATTATTGCGTTATTTCTCGAAATCAAACAGTTTTACTGTTTAAATTTAGACAGATTTGAATTTGTAGAAGTCGGCTTTCTAAAACTTTATTAAATAGAAATAAACGTTTCCACAAATTGACACCACTTTAAAAAAGTGGCTTTATTGTGAATGGAACGAAGAGTTGTGACAAATTAGAGAAATTTGGAATTATAAGAGTTCTACTGGATTAAAAATAAATTTCTATTCAAAGTTTACTTACAGTGATATCAATACTGGATATTATTATGTCTACTTTTCTCTCATAGTTTTTAATCAACATTGATGTACAAAAACTATTATTTAGCATCTCGCCGCGATTATCAATGACTATATAATCAAACTTGAATTTACTCAAATCGATTGATCTCAAAGTATTCCATTTTGCAATATATACATTGTAAACGTTATCTGTAAAATCTGTAAACAGTAGACAACACACATATGCACATGTTTAAAATGTAATTTAAATGAACGGTAATAGTGCTTACCTTTGTCGCTTTTAATTAACATGACAGATAAATTTGTTAATACATCCAAATGGAATTGCCAGCTCATTACACAGTCATCATCATTAACAACGATTAAGCATTTTTTATACAATGCCACAGCTCCAAGTAGAACTGATACGACTGCACTTTTTCCCAACCCACTTTCGTCATTAAAAACACTGAATTCATGTTTAATTAATCGCGGAAGGAGAAAGCGTATAGCATCAATTTGAAAATTTTTGAAATATTGACGTATATGTCCAGGAATTTTAATTTTCTCACTTATTTGGACCAGATTTGGTGCCTGTTGAGCTACAAAATGATACATTGCGCCAAATTTACTCGTACGTCGTAAGTGTATACAGCGAAGTTGTAATTGTGTTAGTGTTACGTGTTAATAATCAGTGTTTGTGTAAACGAGATGTAGTGATAAATACGTTAAAACTAAAATATAAAATGTTTTTATATAAAAAAATATCACAAACATAGATAATGAACCAATAAGTAACGACGGCGGCGTATCGAAATATTCCTGATCAATTCTCCCAACATTTGTAAAGAAATGCATGCGTTCCTCTTCAAGAGCTCGTGTCAGCTGTGCTTCAGATTTTTAAATCTAGTATTTTCCAATTTGACTCGAAGACAAAAGCTGTTGTTTATGTTATTCAATCAGTATATAACTTTGACTGCATAAAATTTGTATTCACTATTCCTCATATTACTTTGTGTAATAAATAATAAGACCACCGCGGTGAAATATCCACAGCAGAAGCATTTGACACTTATGTGACACAAAAATATAACGTAGTTGGTACCGAATGAAATGAGCGGAGTGCACACGATTACTTCGAATACAATATTACAATATGGCATCTGTCAAATTTTCGTATTGTGTTTTGAAATTCTCCAATATTTGTTCTTCATCTCATGTATTGAAATTGTGTATTTCTTACTAATAATTCCAATATAAATAATATGGCGTCTACCCAGGCCGAATGAATGAGCCATTTGTAAGTGTTTACATTCGTTGTAATTCATTTGTTCCCATTTTAAACAGCTGATTTTTGTACTTGCCTGTTGATTTGATTTTTGGCCTGTGCCAAAAAAATGTTGCATGAAGGTTAAATATACCTTCAAACCTTACAATATAAACTGAAAACATATTTTTAACTTCGATTAAGTACTTTTTGGGAAGTAGAAGTTCTAAAAAGAGGTGCATCGTTTTCACGAAAATGCAACCACCAAACATTTTTTGTTAATATGTCAAAAACAGCTTTCTGAAACTATCAAAATGCCATGAAAAGTTTTTATTTAGGGTATGTTCAATGTATTTCTTTGCATTTGGATCACATTCAACCCCCGTTGGAACGCATTCATACAAGAATGACCCAATTGCTTCTTATTATATTTTGTAAGCAAAAGAAAAATTTTAAAAAGTAATTTAACATTTATTTTCGTATTCACCAATTATATACAAATATTTTACTTTCGCTATTCACTGTTCTATTCTGATATGAAGACTAATATGTGTGTGTAAGATGAAAGATGGAGAAATCCAATACAAATTTCTTACCAATCCGAATTCATATCAATGAGTAATTAGTAATATTTTAATAATATGAGTAATCCAAGCTGCTCGTGCTCTTTAACAAGTCATTTAAAGTTTTCAAGAGAAAATAATTAAAAAGAAATTGACAGCGAGTGTCATACCCAATTGTTTTTGACGGCACAGGGGAAAATATATTCAATCCTCTAACCAGTTGACATATTTACTTATTTTTAAAAATAATAAAATATAAAATATATACAACGAAGATGAATGCTAGAACTGATGCCATGTTAATGCAAGTTTTGGAAGAGCGCAAAACAGTGAATAGTTTTTTGGAAGCTGTGTTTGGATTTTTAAAACGCAAGTATGTGAAGTTATTATTTAACATTACCCATATCACACAGATTATTTCTAGTACTGATTTTTATCATATCAAAACTGACCAGGAACCTATAGGATTCCCCAAGGGAATTCGTGAAAAACTCGTCTTCATGATAATGCAGCATTATAGTCCAGATAATGACATGGAAAAATTAACATTGGAAAACAATGACTATGATGTTCCGGCAGCTGTAACGGAAATTGAAGTAGGGACTGAGGATTTACCAATTCAATCAGAAGAAAATATTCCTACTTCTTGTAATATTAAAAATGGTATCACAAAACATATATTTATCCCAGCAGATTACAAAAATGGTGCGCTTCATGATGTATTTTGTTGGTCACAAACGCTTAAAGACATTGATTTGCATGTAATGTTACCGGAATCACTCACAAGCGCCAAATCATTATCAATTGACATAAAAGCTAATGAAATAATAATTAAAAGTAAGAAGGATCCGAGTCATGTTATACTAAACGAAAAAATAAGCAACAAATATAAACATAATGATACTGTGTGGACAATTTCAGAAAATAAGTTGCTTATAAATTTTGGTAATTATTATTTAATATGCATACATTTGTTTATATAGTTTAATATAATCGAAATATTTTCAGACAAATGTAAAGAAATGTGGTGGGAAAAGCTTTTCGATTCTGAAAATTGTATTGATGTAACGAAAATTGACTCTGAACGATTTATTGAAGAACTTCCTGAAGAATCACAAGCTGCAATACAAAAATTTCGTGCTGAACAGTTAGAAAAAGAAAATCAAACCCATCAATCCAGTTTAGAAAATGATGAAATGCTACAAAAGTTACGCAAAGCGTGGGATGCTGAAGACTCACCTTTTAAAGGGATGCCGTTCGAAAACGTTCAATTTCAAAAAAGATAAACTTTCATTTTTAGTAATTTTTGTATTAGTGTTATTAGGTAAAAAATTTCTTAAAACTAAAATAATAAATTAGTGTTTTAATTTATTTATTACAACTAAAATAAAACTAAAAAGTTTAAAATCGTTTAAGTCTGATGCATTGCAATTCCCGCGTCTTTGCATTTAACTGTGCTTTTTGATATTCGTAATCACGTTTATCGGGTGACCAAGCAAGGTACATGTATGCTGTTAGTAATACAGAGAGTATTAAGCGATCCAAACTCATGAGGTTTGTAATCCAAAAAATTACAAAAAAGCTTATAAATGACGGATGACGTACGTGACTGTATAAAGCGGAAAGTTGATTAGATTTGTATGATATGGGTGTTCCTAAGTTCTTCGCATTGTAATAGGTCTGTAATGTACTGCTTTAAAGTGGACATTTATTTTTTTTTGTTTGAGTAACTTACCTGCTTTATTCCAAGAATTTCTGGTAAGTCCAAAATAATGCTTCCCCCATATATAACAATCCATGCGTATGTGTGTATGACTACAACTGTCCACCAAAGCAGTGCACTTTCTTCCACATTGAATTGCCACAGTATGACAGATTGTGCCGATTGCCAATTATTAACTAAATACTAAAAAAAAAAATAACTCCAATCATCAATAATTTTGTGCTTAATACTTACATGTAAACATAGAGATGACGTCATGCAATATATACTTCTCTCCAAAACCTCTAATTTGAATATTTTAAAGATTTTTTTCAGTATTTCAGATTTCATTAAACTGTGCTGAAAAATAAAACCAATTAAAAGCAAAGTGTCTAGTGCAATTGGACCATAGGACGTCTCGAGCCGCGATTTGTTGTCAAGTAAACTAAATATCCATTTAGATGCCAGTGGAACTGTTTTAGGCAATGATAAGAATATCATTAATTTTCCAACCACATAAAATGTGTACGTCATTGATATTAATGAAAATAGCACCGCGAATAAACGAGCAAGCGACGTCATTTTGATGAATATTTATACAACTCTTGCTGTGCATCTTTTGCACTAACAATTCATTGATAAATACCAAAACAAACGCTTAGTGTTGTTGAATCCGTTATAATTACTGGTTACTTCGAATTCAATGAATTTGGTTACCAGCGAAATACGCTTACAGTAACAATCAGATGTGATTATTTTCTTTTTATTCGGTAAAACTACGGCAAAATCTCGTTATTTCAAAATTGGAATTAAATTTGAAGTGCTTATGCAAAATAATGAATAACGTAATATAAGTAAAAATAAATAATAATGAATTTAACATTGATTTACTAATTTCATTTTAATTAATTTAATTTTATTAGTTTACCAAGAAGAATTGAAATGGTCCGTTACGTGCTTACTCATTTTATTACGTTACAGAATATTTAATTAGCAAACCCCGTCTTGATATTAATTTTTTGAAGTTTGCAACAGTAAAGAATCATTATTAAGGAGTCAAGCTGAAATAGAATTTGTAATAAGACCCAAATTATTATTATTGCTGTATATTCAATCTAGTATTCTTTGAAAAATTTAAATATTTAAAAATAAATTAGTGAAAATTGAATCTAATATTTTTTCATTTTCATAAAATAGAAAACAAAAGATGTTACAAAAATAGGTCCAAATTGTTATAGTTTAAAATAGCACTTAACTGTTTTGTAGGACGTAAAGCTTAAAAATGACTGATCAACAACTAGATCAAGAGTTTCATTGCAACCTAATTAGGTTCAATGACATAATTAAATTACATTGTAATTATCGTGAGAAAATTGTTGTTACGGAATGGATAAGCAAATTAAAGTCGTGCTCAACCAATACAGACGAGCGAAAACTAAGGAATATGTTTTTGGAACATTTCATACAGTGCTGTAATGCTGATATATTTAGAAAGCCCCCATTTAATAAGAATATATCAACTTCAGCTAATTTAATAGACTACGCTCATTATTTGGTAATATTAATCATATATATTTTCATTTCTCTTTTTGATTTTCTTTTACTGTTTTGATTTAAGCCTAAACTTGCCGGTATCAAGAAAGAAGCTCCAAACACTCCCTGGAAGACGACAATGAAAAACGTAACTGAAATGTTTTCCATAAGTCACGAATTTTCCGATTTCCTATCTCAATTGCCTGTACCTAGGGATGGTGGAATTTTTATTATGAACATTAAGAAGAAAGAAGATTGTTGAAATTGGCTAACTTCTGTCGAATGCAAACCTGTGATCACTCAAGCGCTAAATACAAAATTATCATTTAAGCTTTACGTCCTGCAAAATTTTGCAAAATTAAAAAACAATAATTGTTACAATAAAACTACTATAAGAATTCATAAAATTTAAATACTGGAGTTTAGTAAATTGCATATATCACAAATAGTTGTTTAAAAAATACTCGCAAGAGATTTTAACAAAGACGTATAATCGTTTAATAAGCTATATTGTATTTTCTGAAAAACACATTGTTTAGCTAATCAAAAGAAGAGTGTATTTCAATAATTATTAATATTAATTCATTACTAATCATCAAAGCAATGTTATAATTTTAATACTTTCCTCAACAATATTGTTTGTTATATAATCTTAGTAGGCATTGCTCTTATATTAGTTCTAATCTAGAATTGAATTGAAATTATCACGAAAAAAAAATTACAAGATAAAAATTGTTCAAAATTAACGCAGATAAAAATAGTATTTGGCTTTACTTTGGGACGTAAATTTTGAAGATGGCTGATCAACAATTAGATCAAGAATTTCATTGTAATCTACATAGGCTTGACGAAATAATTAGGAAATGTAACTATCGTGAAAAAATCATTGCCACGGAATGGATCAGTAAACTAAGAGCGACCTCAAATAGCACAGATGAGAGGAAGCTTAGAAACATGTTTCTGGAACATTTCATAAAATGTTGTGATGGCACTTTGTTTAGTAAACCTCCATTTAATAAAAATTTGCTTGTGTCAGCTAAATTAGTTGACTACGCGTATTATTTGGTAATCTTGTTTAATTAAGCATATTTATAATTTCCTTGTCAAACATATTGTTTTGTTTTCAGCCCCAACTTGCTAAACTTGGTAAAGTGGAGAAAACATCTAGTCCGTGGGAAGTGACTATGAAGAGTGTAAGTGAAATGTTTACAATAAGTGCAGAATTCTCGGATTTCTTGTCGTATATGCCAGTACCTAGGGACGGCGCCATATTTATTATGAATATTAAGAGAAAATGTAATTAGTTAATATTTGCGGTTTCCTAGAATGGATTACTATTGACATCGTTCAGCAGACCACAATGGTTAATTTCAAAGTTTTACGTCCTGTTAAAATTATCGTACATCTTTTGGCATGAATTTAAAAGCTTTAATTGCAATAATAAATAATTAATACGCAATCATAAGTAAAAAGTTTTTTTAGTATATGTCATTATAAGTAAAAAAGTTTTTTTAGCATACGTCATCATAGGTAAAAAGTTTTTTTTAGTATATTATAATACGATTTCGATAGTAGCAGAAACTCAATTGAATTATAAAGTTATCTGACAACAAGTTTACTTATTTCTCACATATTATATCTGAAAATTGCTCTAACAGTTGAAAATTTGTTATGAATAGTTTACGGTAATATAACTATGCATTTGCAGGCATGTTTGTAATCTAATTTCAATCAGCGGAACGATCTGAGTAATATCAAAATTATTTTTAGTGTTGTCAAGCCTTTTATATTAAAAGGCTTAATATATAAATATTATTATTTATTTTTATATTAACAACGAAATAACTCAGAAAGTGCTCTTATTTTATATTGGATTCACACGGAAGTTTTATTTGTAATTTTAGCTGTCAATTGTTCTCGCTTTAAATGCAAACTGAAAATTTTTGACAACTGAAATCAGAAACAAAACTCGTGTGAATCCAGTATTACATTACAAACAAAACTACCGTGTGAATCCACATATTTACTATGGTTTGCAATTATGTTTGCTTTATGCTTTACTCTTTGTTTTCTATCTACTAAATTTAAGAAACGAACTGTCGCTTTCTTAAAGCTTCTCTGACGATAGTTGTGTTTCTACTATGGCCGTGTGCGAGTTCATGAAAATTGAGGTAAAGTAAATTGAAATTTCCTAGAGATTTTTTGCACTGCACTTGTGGAAATATTTATTTATTGTACTTATTTATTATTTTTGGTTTAAAGTTTTCAAATTTATTTATTAAAACTCTTCTAAAATTTTTACAATAGTTAACTTAATTTAGCTTATTTTTATCTAATTTACCCTACTCGAAATTTTGGTAAATACCAACATTCGCTGCCATACCGTCATAATTTACTATTTCTCTCAATTTACCACCAATTTATTCGAACTCGCATATGGCCTATATGATAGAATATATGGAATTACTTTTCGTATGAATGTTTTTACGTATGTGAAAAACAATATGATGAATTTATTTAGAGCACGTAGAAGAATTGTCAGTATGGCAGCACTACACTAGCGAAATCGTTTCTAAATATGACATCGAACAACGGAAATAAGAACGTCATCTCTTAACAAATAAACCATATCAAGTGCAGTGGAAAACAATGTTTACTTTGTGGACTCTTATAGAAGCGTCTCTATTGTGTTTAAATGCAGTCTGCGTGTTGCATGAGGAACGCTTTTTAGCCAAGTGTAAGCAATATAATAATCTTTAAAGGTGTTTTGTTTTTCAACACATTACTAATTCTAGTCGGTTGGGGAGCGCGGCCTCAAGCAAATGAATTTGGTGACCCTTCGGCAAAGGCACAAATGCTGAATTTAATACGTTCCATACGAACTGTTGCTAAAAGTAAGAGCTTAATTTATATTTAATAATTCATTCGAGTTTACACTTTTTATTTCAGTTCCCCTCATATTCTTAAACATTCTAGCAATACTTTTCAAGCTTATACTAGGCTAATGATTTTTGTAATTTAATTGTTAATAATTAAGCAATAAAATGTTTTTTAAATTTTGTTATTTATTGTAATGTTGATTTGCGTTGTAGTACTGACTTAACACGATTTTCCAAGGCAATGCTATAAGCATCTAATTTGTAAGCTGCTGCTTCCAGTTTATCTACCGTGTCGGATATTTCGTCTATTTGTTTCATTAATGGTATCTGTAATATGTATTTAGCTTTTAATAGATATGTTAACATAATTTTATCTTTATTTATACCAATTGTTGAAATTTATAACTAAGTTCATTTGTTGAAACACTTAAGTTCTCAGCAATTTGACGCATATCAGAATATTTCGCCACAGTTGCTTTATTCATATCTTCAAGTAATTTATAGTCCTCTAATGGTGTATTAATTTCATGCGTTATGTATTCTTCAGTTTTACGAAACATTTTTGTGGCGAGCTTGCTAAGATTAGGGTCGTGTGGGTCCAATGCTTCAAAGCTTGAAGTACTAGTCGATAAAGATCCTCTTATAGGTGAATCCAAAAGATTTTGTTCCGATTTAGATGTGACAGTTGATTCCATTTTAATTTCACTATCTTAAGTTTTCAATTATTATAGAAATTATTATAACGCATTTAGCAACTATTCAATATACGTCAATATTGTTTTGTGTAAGTCGACACCTGACATTTGTTTACAAATTGAACGGCTGGTATGAACGTTACCAGATTGTCAAATATCCTATTAACCTCTTCATATTAAAAGTCAAAGAATATCTTGCAAAAATTATTTGGTAACTCGTACATTTGCGTGGGCATTACCAAGTTTGCGTCAAATACAGTCAATAAGTGTTAGGAAATTCAAAAAGAACCTGAATTGTCGTTTACTTTCAAAAGATAGAGCCTGAATTTTATGAAGTATTCTCTGGTAAATATGTAAATAGTAATATTTAAATATTAAATGTTGCAATTTATTAAAAACAATTTTTTAATGACAAACTATAACAGTAACCAACTCTCTTTTATTTTTGTTATATTGTAAATACTTAAAATAAACATAAGAAAAACATTTATTTTTAAATTTTATGTTTCCATATAAAACTTATAGGTGTGTTTGCATTAGGCTTTGAAATTGCATAAAATTTACTATTAACATTTATTTATTTATACTACGATAAAAACAATTTTAATTGACGTTTATTTTAACAATTGTTTCGTCAAACTAATTGTGGTTTAAAATTGAAACTATCTTGTTTGACGTTCATTTTATTATAGTAAATTGATTCAATTTATATAGAATTTCAGTTGAAAGAACAATAATAGAATAGAATAGAATGCACATTTGACGCTTCGTTGATGTTGTAGTCTTTTAGAATTTAAAAATCAAACGTCTACACGGATAGCAATACATGTACCTACTTGGTGAGTTAAGTTAGACACAAAAAAAAAAAAAAAAATAGGTGGAAACAATTGAACTTAACTTTGGTCAAGGTAGAGGAACCTTATAATCTAATGCGTGACATATAATTGTTCATTACGTAGCTGCACGCGATTTCAATTGGTACAGTCCTTGTTGCACATGGAACACAGTTTTGTTGTATGAAGATTGTAAGCGTACAGCTGTAGAGAATGTATTTGGATTTTACGGAGGACTGAATGTTATTTCCGATATTTAATCTTACGTTGAAAGGACCACGTTTATGCTAAGTAATTGTTTAGTACTTGGTTATATCCGGATTTAAAATTGTGTTTCAATTTTTGTTGTATATTGAACGTATTTTTCTTTCACTGAGATTTTAGGTGAAGAATTGTAGAGATTGTATCTTTTTGGATATTATTGAGGAATGAAAGCTTTTCTCAATTTTTAATATCACTAATGTTATCTGTGTTGAGATAGTCGATCTATTCTACTTTAAAGGATTCTGTTAATTATGATCCCAACGATGTCAGGGTCTATGTTTTGGCACCATTCGTCAACATAGATGCTCAAATGCTGCTCACCCCTCTTAACTGAAGCAAGAAGCAAGGCATTTTGTTTTTTGTCAATATTTTGACCGTAGGGTTTAATTTCTTTAATGTCCAATTTAACAATTATGTCAACCAATTAATTTCATTTTAACGTATAACACACATTGATTAATTACATAAAATTCTATTCTTTATATAATAATTTATATGTATATAAATTTCCGCGATATTTCAGAAATACCTTTCAAATAGGAATAGAATACAATTCTGAAGATGTTTGTAAACCCTATATCCCGTACATATATATATATATACAAATATATATATACATATATATATTACTTAAGTTTAAAGTTCTGTGTAAATTATTTATGCAAATAAGATATTCAAAATATTCGTTATCTTCATTTCTATTAGGTTACGAATATTGAGCTCACGCAATCTCCTGAATTGCTGCTGGAAGATTGTTCCTGACATACAAAAAGAATTGTAAGAGCTAGATCGACATATAAACTTTATTGTTAGCAATTGATTAAAAAATAAGCTTTTGTATATTAAAATCGATTTAGTTTAAAAGTTGATACTATGAAGCATCTATTCGACGAGAGCGACTGGAATGTCTATAAGTGTGATGTATTAAATTTGAGTGTAGGCACTCCTGGCTCAGATTTACTGGAACAGTGCTGTGAGAACTTTAAGATTGCTTCGGTACACCGAATGGTGGGTAAATATATTCGTATTGAAATAACTATTCAATTAACGTTCATTTTCGACATAAGAATCTTGAAAAAAATAAAAACAATGCTTATTTGTTTCAATATGGTCCAACTCCGGGTATAGAGGAGGCCCGTAATGCTATTGCAACGTTTTGTACTGATAAATATCAAAGCGAGGTGAAGAGGTAAGATATGAAAAATTTATTTTACAAGATAAGCATAATTAAGTATAAATTAAAATTTCAATTTGATATTGATTTACTTTAGTGATGATATGATAATAACCAGTGGTGCTACTCAGGGTTTACACTTTGTATTGACAACATTAGTCGATTTGAATGGAGTAGTATTTATTGACGAAGTGACATATATGATAGCTCTTGATGCTATAAAACAAATTGATACATTACAAATAATACCAAGTAAATGAAAAACATCCATATTCGAATTCTCAACATTATCTATATAATTATTTAATATGCGTGTAGTTCCATTGACTGATGAAGGTGTTGACTTATCTCGATTTGAGTGCATTTTGGAGGAAAAAAAATTCAAACCGAAAAACAAGGAATTTTGGGGTATTTATTACAGCATACCAGTATACCACAATCCCACAGGCTTACTTTTCTCAGAGGGTAAATTTAGTTATATCAGAAAGTATATTCAGTTTTTACAGACATTTATATTGATCTATGTCACAGCGGTATGTGAAGGATTGGTGAAATTGGCACGTAAATATGACTTTCTCATTTGCTGTGATGATGTTTACAATATACTTAATTATTGCGGAAATGCTCCACCAAAACGTTTATATGCATACGATAAGAACACTGATCCTGATTTTCGAGGCAATGTTATCTCGAATTGCAGTTTTTCAAAGATTTTAGGACCAGGTTTACGATTGGGTTGGATCGAGACTTCGCCTAGAATACGAACAATTCTATTAAAATCGTAAATATTTATAAGACCTTTTATTACTATTTACTGACATTGGTTTTATAATTACAGTGGTGTTATTAGAAGTGGCGGATGTTTTAATAACTACACCTCAGGCATTTTAACCAGTTTGTTTGAGCTTGGCTTGGCGCAGACCCAAATAAGTTGCTGGAAAGAAATTTATAATGAACGAATGGTGGCTACTTGTGCAATATTTCAGAAACATTTGCCAGTAGGTTGTAGTATAAAATCACCTGGAGGAGGATATTTCATTTGGATTTCCTTGCCTATAAATACGGATGCAAGTGATTTTCTTCAGTTCTGTAAACGTGAGGAAAAAATTATTTTTATACCTGCTTCAGCATTTTCTCTGGATGGGAAAGCCAAAAAAAATTGCTTCCGGATATCGATCGGATTTCATAGCACAGAAAGATTAATAGATGGCGCTAGTAGAATTTGTTCAGCAATTACACGGTTTTTAAAATTATAATTTTTTTTGAAAATTTTTGTAGTTTCATATGGTATATTTTTGATAAAATTCTATAACTTTTAAAATTGTATAGACTAACTACATAATTAGCTTTCATTGTTACTCAATGTATTTCATTGTGTCAATATTTTAAATTTAATGTCAATAAATAACGCAAAATGGTGTAAAAATAAAAGTTGGTATGGTATCGAGAATTGTTGTAGCATAAAAGATCAACTATGGTCGCAATGCTCCGCTCTGTTAGAAGACGGTACCCTGTTTATCTCTATTCTATCTAGAAGTGTTTTTTTAGATGGTTATATTATCAGGACTATTTTGGTCATAGCAATTGATGAGACTATCTTGAAGACTGGGAAGATACTAATGGATAAGTAATATATAGAAAAATAGTGGTAATTTATTATACATACATATCTTTAATGTGGTCACTGTTAACAAGTGTCAGCGTTTATTGATACTTAAAACAAACTAATTTCGTGAGGTACAGTAACTGATTAATTCTTCATAACCAACACCGGTTATGCTTTTTTACTATATGTCGCTGTAAATCAATTTTCTTCCAAAATGTCACTTCACATAAACTACACTTAATAGTTTTGCCTACTGTGTGTATAGTTAAATGCTGTTTTAAATGGCACAGTTGTGTAAAACTCTTGGCACAAACATGGCAAATATGTTTTCGCTCATTTTGATGCTGACTCAAGACATGTTTCCTGAGATGATCTAAAGTAGCAAACTGCTTGTCACAGAGTTGGCAAACATGCCGTTTAAAGTTCGTGTGTACTATGCGCAAGTGTTGTTTGAAATTATTTCTAGCCATAAATCGTTTCTCACAGTACGGACACTTATGGGATGTAAAGCTTTTGGAAGCATTGTTTTGTTGACACTCTGATTTGTGAGTTCTGTATTCATTTAAATTATTATAACTTGCTTCACATTTGTTACAAATTAGAGTTTCCAATTGGTGCTTATGCGCTAAATGTTGAAGCAGTTCATTTTGCGTTGTGCAGCTTAAATAACATTTAGGGCATTGGAAAGCTGCATGAGTTATTACATTTTTATCATTTGCTTGCATTTGTAGCATCATATCAGGTAGATTCAAATCTAGTGCATCCCAGCATTCGGAAAAATGCAAATCATTGCCCTCAGAATTGGTGAGTAAAAACTCATCAAGGAACTCTTCGTTCATATCCATTTCAACGTCATTCGATAAATGGTTATCATAGAAATGCTGTTCCAACATATGACGGGAAAGAAAGTAAACAAAGTTGCTACTTTCTTCAGTTTTGTTACAAAGTGTGCAATAGTACAGTAACGAATTTTGTTGATGCTTCGATGAAATGTGTTTTAGCAAGTGTCCTTTGTTTTTGTAATGTTTAAAAGGGCACTGCACACAATTGTAACTCCCTTCTGAGTGACATTCTATTTGGTGCTTTGCTAGCTGCTCAGAACTAGCGTATAAACTGCAACAGAAAGCACATATGTTGGTTAAAGTTGTTTCCATGACTTTCTCGTGTAATTTCTGATGAGCTGTGCACTGACGAAATGAGTAAAAAACTTCTGGACATTCAGTACATCTATAAACTCGGCGATCTTTTTTCAAATTCTCTTTACTGGAAACTCTTTTTGTAGTACTGACTTCTTCTTTTGGCAATAAACTTCGCTGTTTTGGGCTTTGGATTGCATTCTTTTGTTCTATGATGTTTACGGCTTCTTTTTGTTGATCTAAGAACTGCCGCGAAGATTCTATTTGTTTCACAAATAAATACGAATTTTGTAGCTGACAAAAACATTTTTTGCATATTTTATCTGCTTTGCTTAGCTGAAATTAAAAATATTAATGCTGTTTTTTTTCACATTATTAATAAATTTTACCGCACAGATATCAGAAGCAAAAATTTTTAGGCATTCTCTTGCGTTAATTTTTTTATTTTCAAAAGATACTTCGCTTTCTTGAAAATTATTGCAAACTTTTTTGTTACCACAAAAATTACACAAATTAAACATTTTATAAAAAATAATTGATATAAAAAACTAGAAATTCTTTAGCAAAAATACACTTAGAATAATGACTTGGCGGTAACAGCTGGTTTTGTTTACATCAAAATAGTGGTGAATAAAAATAACCATATGGGTACCGACTACTTCGCACGTATTTGTATAGGATACGTAAAAATCACTGAACATTGTGGCCGTGTGCGAGTTCGAGTAAATTGAGGTAAATTAAATTGAAATTTCCTTGGGGTTTTTTGCACTGCACTTATGTAAATATTAATTTATTTATTGCATTCATTTATTATTTTTGGTTTAAAGCTTTCAAATATATTTATTTATTTATTACACATCCTATAAAATTTTCGCGATGGTGATACTTAATTTATCTAATTTATCCTACTCGAAATTCTGGTAAATACCAACATTTGCTACCATACCGACATAATTTACTATTTCCCTCAATTTACTCGAACTCGCACATGGCCTATATTTGTAAACAACATAATACATTCGCTATTATTAAAAAAATAAATATTGTGTCCTTAACGTAAAAATTTTGAAGACTAAAATTGATTTATAATTATTGTAAATAGTTCAGAATTTTCCTGTTAATTTATTTTATCCTTACTTTTCTCAGAATGAATTACAGGATGATGATAGGAAATTTATTTAATATTTTCTGCATGGAGTAAAATCAAAACAAAAGTCCACAAAATATTTAAATGTAACAAAATTTAGATTAAGAAAAAATTTTATTTGTATAATTCTAACAATTGGCAGACATATATGTATGTTGTATAATGAGAAGACGCTGGAGATGAATTGGGCACATACTCTGTAAAAGCCCTATTGATATATCAAAAGCCGCATTCGAATGGAACCCAGTGGGAAAACGAAAACCTTGTAGATCATATAACACATTGAGAAGTCCGGTGTCAGCAGAGCTTGAGTCTTTGTATATATTTCTCCAATATTGTTATCTCCTTTAAGGAAGGTGCGGTGTGTGCATAACATAAACAGAAAGATCGACGATTCAACAAAAAAACAAGGCTCCACGAATTTGTATAATCGGAGAAATTGTTTGGAGAGTGTCACAAAATGTACAAGAAATCCTGTAAGTATTCCATTTTGTTCGAATAACCTTTAAACACATGTACTTACTGGGAACATCTATCGCGTTCAAATGAATAGTGAATTAAATAAGCTTCATCGTGAGATTAACATTGCTTAGTGGATTAATATTAAAGGGTTTCGTTGACTGGTTCATGTTAAGGGAATGGATAAGAATGATTTAGAGAAAATCTTGTTTAAAGCAGTATTAATAGAAAATATAACCCTAATTACCCTAATTAAAGAGCAGTAGATCATATAAAAAAGAAATCTGATGGCCTATGAAAAATCCCAAATAACAATTTAAAGATAATAAAAATCTGATTTCATGGAATAGTTAAAAAACTCATGATAGTTTTAAGAGGGTACTGGTCAGTTTGTTTAAAAATACACAGAACTGTGAAAATTAAAACATTCCTCTAAGGAAGACTACGTTATTGAAGCCATGGAGGACCTACTAAGTATAGATAATCCTTTTAATAAATTCGCAGGAGGGTTTTAAAACTGACATACTCGTCTATAGGGTACTTGGATCGAAGAAGAAGCTTTGCTGTTCCTAAAATTAATTTGATTGGTTGATTGCTTGGGCAGGATTTGAAGAAGGTAACATGTGTTTCGTATTTTCAATATTGTAAAATTACTTCTGTTGTAACTGTTAACTTCGACAAACTTGATTTAAAATAACTAATAAATTCTTTTTAAGTCGATTGAAGTACTTAGCGTATATATACCTAAATCAAGAATAAATCTAGTATGTGTTAGTTTTTTTAATTATAGAAAAACGTTTAAAAATAATAAATAAATTCATTTCGTTTATGTTATAGTGTATTAGATTTGTTGTTAAAAATATTTGTGTATTTAAAATTCTTCGTATTTTGCGAAACTTTCTTTCGGGAGTCAAAATTGAAAGTAAAAATGAGTTGCAGTAGGCGACGTCTACAGATTGATAATTGGTTCCAGTGTGATCCGAAGAAACCTTTACCGAAAACCACATATGAAGAAACATTTGATGGGAGAGATATTCGGATAACAAAACAAGGGATAGCGCCCCGAAAACTTATTAACTTTCAGTCATACACAATGGAAGAGTGAATTATTTTATAAATTTTTCATGCATCTATTATTACTTATAACGTCTGTTTTAGTTTGAGTTTTGATCCAATGCCCAATCATCCAGTAGAAAAATATTCTTGGACAACGTTTTATAGAAGAGACTTTGTGGTTCCTCCACAGTTAAATAATAAGAAAAATATATACATCAAAGATAAAAACGAAGATAAAAGAGAAGCTAAAGAAATTCCCTTTTTATGGAATCGAAAAGTTCATAATGATTTTGAATGGAATACGCATATTGATTTTAAATTTATGGATGACCATTTATTTGATCTCTCAGCTGCTCGTAAAGAAATTAATAAATACAGACAATTAAGGTTAGTTAATTAGGCTATAAGTTTTCTGTTTAGCTTATTTAGGGATATTATCAATAGTTAAATAGGCAGGTGAAAGAAAGCATTGGATTTTTGAGTTTCTAATCGACATACTTAGGCCAAATTATCACATTGTGGTGTCCATAATCTAAGTAAAACATCTAAATCAATCAACTTCCTATGAAATATTGTGTTGATTTAATAAACCTCAGCAACATACAAGATGTCCTCTAGCTGATAGCAACCCAATAGTTTCATTATTTTTTGTTTACGCGCTGGACAGAAACAGGGAATGTGTTTGAGAAGAGAAGGTCTTCTCTTCGTCATCATCACTGATATCATCACAAATATTATATTAAGTTAAGGTGGCGGCCTTGTGCATCAAAGCCCACCTGAACTCAAATAAAGGCCTGTTGTGATGCCATGGATTATCGTTATTCATACGTTCACCAAAAGGACTCATAAAGGGTGAATCAAGTTATTATAAGTTCGGTTTTAGTAAACTTGTCAAGTTCTTAATTTTGCAAGATGATAACTCTGTCAAGATGGCAATAAAAGTGTTCACGAAGATTTTGAATCTTAACCTAGCTAATGATAAAGGATACTGACACAGGAAATGAAGTATAGTTACATCTGCTAAGCAAATTAAGCTTTAGTTGCAGTTATTAACTCTTACGTTTCTTGTTCAATTTGTACCACGTCAATATTGGGGTCTGAAAGGAATTTTCATCTATCGAAATTTTATTATAAATATTTTAATTACTTATTATATTGAAATGTTATAGTTTTATATTAGTTATTCTTCGATTTTAAGCTCGAGTCTGGTAGTAAATTCCACGAACGAGCAGCTTTAAAATATAAATTTGATACGTTAAAGAAATCAGTTTTTTATAAAATAAATTGAATTTGTAATTTAGATAAACTAAAATACTCGTCATACTTGCTAGCGTTCTCTTAAGATCGTGACAACAAGTTATGTACCACTCTAACTTTGAAAAAATTTTTTTGTATTTAAACATTTAAATAATATACTATGAATTAAAATCTTTCGATCAATAATTATTTTCTATTAAAATTTCTAACACTTTTATATTATTTAACCATCTTTTTTATAGAAATAGCGCTTTTAAATTTGAAGAACTTTCTGGGGTTGAACCATGTAAAAGAGTTGATGCAAAATAAATCTGCACCGGGGCCTATTTGAAGAACTAGAATGACTTGTAAATATGTAGAATTTTACTATTGGTACTATTGCTATTTATTCAAATGAATTGAAAAAAGTAATTCTAGGTCCATACATTACAGAATTTCAAATTTTAAAATTATTATGTAGAGTCAGTGTTAAATTTTACGAATGCTTCTGGATATTTCTAATACTCTAAATTGTGTATACGTTTAATAAAAATACATATAACATTACATAAATATATTAAATTTTAAAAGTCTGCGCTCTTCTTGTAAATATATATTTATTTTTGGCATATATATAAAGCTGCTTAGAATAAATATCACTAAAATATATTATAGCCCTTTAAGGCTTTTGAAGAAAAGCTTTATATTAATTATAGTGATTTAGGATATATAAAAAATCATTTACATTTCTAACCAGAAATACATATACAATAAGGCACTCATAAAAGATACTTACATATCACATTTATAAATTTCACTAAATATAAACTATAAAATGATACATTAAATAAAATCCTAAGATATATAAATATTCGTTTACTTCGTTTACTCCTTACAAGATAAATATTCTTAATAATTGTACAGGTATGTCTATGTTTAATACTAAATTAGTTTAAAAATAATTGGTGGAATGTGCTAGAATATTTGCCATCCATTGTAATTAGTGGGCTTCATGATTAGTGAATGTAGCTATAATCTCCGAGAGTGAAGTGTAGGTGCCAATAACTAAGCCTAGCACACCTACAATGATCAGGACAAAGTTGCTCAAAAGTAACCAGATCTTTGACAGTCCTTCAGTGTAATACCAATGTGTACATATTTGTATTAAGGCTGGGAAAGCTAGGCCTAGAGCTGATAAGCAGAGTGCGCCAAACAGTGATATGAAGAGTTCCAAGTTAGGTATAGCAACAGCTAGTAGAACTGTTGGTAAAATAAGGATAGCAGATAATCCAATAAAAATACAAACAGGAATGTTGTTTATATTTACTTACAAGTAACAAGAACCAATAAAGTACGTACGGCGTATTCCCAAAATACTTTCTTACGTTGTGGTCCAAGTTTTCTAGCAACATAATCATTCCATGTTATATCGATTGCAACGTAGCAAGCCAACCCATGTGTGATGTAGATTGCAAATGCTAATAATCCTTTTACGCATTGAGCCAAACTAATCGAAATAAGAACAAACGAAAATACAGTTTAAATACAGAAATTATTCGACTTCAATACTCACATATCTTTTGCTGGCAAATTTAATGTTATTGAACCTTCAACATTACTGCCATAATTAAGATAACCAAAGAGGCCCATACCAACATATAAAAATACAATCAATATCATAGCGACATTTAAAACTCCGCAACTTCCACCAAATTTTTTTGGAGTTTTCATTTCATTTTCCAATGGTAAGATGACCCCAATTGCTTCCAACGCAAATAGTACTGTGCCAAAGAAAAGTGGAAAGCCATATGCGGTACCAAATGGATCCTTTCCCTCAGTTGTAACTGGTTCACGGAAAATGTAGTAGCATATAATTCCGAACGATATTATTGTAATAAAGTTGGCTAATGTGGAAAAAGGTGCCAAGTATTTAAGGTTTCGAACCTATTATGAACCAAAAAAATGACATTATCGTCTCAGTAGTCTCAGTAATCAGTTATTGACTCTAAGCTTACCCAGTTAATTAATATTAAAGGTATGAGTATTATAAGCATACATAGGCGTACATCGATAGGCGTTTCGAGATAATAATCCGCAATGGATTTAATATTCGATGCTACAAATACAACGTAAACACAACATGTACCCAATTGATAAATCAATAGAAATGTATTTACAATGTGTCCAATGTACGGTGACATGCTTTTAAAGAATGTAGGACCTTCACTTAAAGCATGTTCAGCCACTGCTGGATAATTCATACTGGGAACCTAAAATATAAATTTTCCAATTATTTACATAAATGAGTAAAATAGTTCTTTCGAAATTCATTAAATGAACTATATACTCACCTTTTTGCGTTTGCATAACTCTAATTCAGCTTTAACGAGTTGATGGATGCAATATGTGCAGATATAACCAATAACAATAGTTCCTGAAAAGGGCATAAATAACTAGATTACTGAAAATTTTGAACTGAAAACAGAAAGGTTAGTGATAATTAGAGTAATTTTTAAGTATTTATATACAAATACTTAGATGCTTAAAGAGCTATTGGCATTAATAACTTTTAAGTATGTGAATATCTGGTAAAAGATTTAAAACATATATTTTCATCGTGCCAGTTATGTTCATGCTCATAAACAGTCATTTTTTAAATTCCTTACTTCCTAGTTATATATGTTACGTTTTTGGGCGTACATACGAGTATTCACTTCATTTGAAATCTATTCGTTTGCGTACTAGTTTACAAGCTAATACGAGTACATATAAAACAATGCATAAGGGGCAGGTGAAATAAAATTTTATCGTTTCGCTATATTCGGTAGCACATATAGGAATGTACATATCGGGTTTGGTATTTCCGGATGTTTGTCTTGTTTTCAAATTGCTTGGAAATCTTTCATTTTTCTTTAAACAATTTTAATTATTTGTTTTAATTAAAGGAGTTATAATGAGTTATAATTTTTATAGCTACATATAATAAAATAAATGTCATTTATATAAATTACCTATTGATCCGGTAATATAACCAGCATTTTTGAAGGCATTTGGCATCGCAAGAATACCAGTGCCCAAGGAACCCTTTAGTAAATGAAACAGAGTTTCGGAATTCCTGGAAAAAAATTGTACAGAATTAATATTTAATATATTTAAATGATATACTTACGTTGTAGGATGTTCCACCTCCCTATGAGCATATGGATTATACTCCGGATCTTTAGTCACTACTGCTTTTCCACCCTTTTCTGTCAACTCTAATGAAAGTTTTTGTGGTGCTTTGTCAATGCAATCGTTAACGAATGCCGGATTTTGGTGTCCATTTTTACTCATCATATATTGTTTTTACACAAATATTTAAGATTTCCTAAAAACGAACTTTGAAATAGTTATTATTTTCAGGTGTAGATCATTTAAAAAAACACTTTTCTAAAAAATTTGAACCAAATTACATTAAAATTTTTATTAAAGACGCAACAGAGAACAGTACATAATTCATAGAGAGTAACGAATACATGTGAGTGTATTTGGCACGTCGCAACGATTGTATGACGTAGATCACACAATGTTTGTGATGAATGCTATCAATACGCTCTTGTGACTATCACTGCCATTGAAATGCTAGTGTTGCTGTAATGAATTGTGATTTTTTAATTGTTGGCACACATTTGTCACCGCGAGACTTGATCATGTACCAAGGGGAAGAGATTTATCTAGTACATATTCGTATCCATATATCATAATCACTTAAAATAGATTATCACACATTGGAAATTGTATATTTTTAAATAAAGACGACAGTGTCAAGTTCAACAAATTGTTTAATTCTAAGATTTTCTACTGTTTATTTAGTTTTTAATCTTAGAAGTGCATCAACGAACTGGTGATGGCAGCGGTGATGGGATCTAGTATTTTGAAAACGTGATGAAATTTTAAATCACATTTTAAGAAAAATTCGCGATGAGATTTTTTTAAATTTTCTCTTTAAATAATGTGAAATTTGTATTTCTAAATTAAAAATAATCAAAATAAATTTTGTGTAAGACAAAGTCATTAATTTTTATTTCCTGAAATTCTTTTTACATATGTTTCAATCTAAAATACTGCAATAAGTATTTGTGAGATAAAAATGGAAATAACAGGTTTATTTAATAGACTACACGATTAGATTTTTATTTTTTACTATTTTCTTACATTATATTTAATTAATTATAACAAAAATTAACATATTTATTTCTAAACAAAATCATCAACATCATTCATTGAAGCAATTAAGTCTTACTTTCGAGATGTTCAATTGTACATGAATTATTCTATTATATCGAATTTTACAATAATTGCGAATAAGCTTTTTCACTTCGCTCACACTCGCAGTTACTGCTTAATTTAGATCAAATAAATAAGTTAAACAACTAAAAACAGTGCTAACTAACAGCACAAAACAAAATGCGAAAATAAAACGTGCCATTTAACAGCATTTAAAAACCGAAAAAATGATTTCAAAAACAATTTCTGAAGAAATGTTGTCAATTTGAATATGGTAGCACTCAATAACTTTGTCGTTTATCATGGCCAAGGGATTTTTTAACGATTCACAAAAGCTTAGCCCGAATCAATTTATATAAATTATGGAAACTTGTTTCTAGAGATCCAGTGTTTGCATTCACGAGTATTGAATGATTGAATAATCTCGCACATTTACTTTTTGGACGTCAAAAGACAATCAACAGTGTGTACAGCATAAGTAAAACTATAGTCACCGTTAACATTAACCTAAACAAATTGATCCGATATCGTTCACAAAAACCTTCGTTGACATTCAATTAATGGAAGAATTTGAACAGACGATCATCGTTAGCGTCGCATTTAATATAACAGTTCTAATGGTCATCTATCAGCAACTGACAAACCCCGAAATACGAACTGCTTTTTCAAAATAAAAAAAGGAGAAGTGTCACAACCAATGACGATCCATATCAAGACATGTTGAACAAGTTCTTGTTTCCAAAACTGAGTTGACATGGGCCGGTAGTCGTTTGGTACCAACAGCGTGGTGTCAAATGCGATATTCTTAGAGTAACGCAATGAATTTTTAAATAAAAAGTTTTTACGCATAGTCTAAAGAAACATAGATGTCATGTGTTTTAGTATCGCTAGACTACTTTCAGTGCAAGTTTTCAAAATTGTTGATATATTCTATTGATCAACAACGATCTTTTATTGATCGGTCAAGCTAGCATCAGTTTTAGTCTGGCCTCTAACGATAAAAAAGCGATGAAAAATTGAGTACTACAGTTTCTTTCATATAAGTCTTACACACTAAATTATTTTTCATCAATCTATTAGTCACAATAATGTCAAAAAATATGTGCCAAATAATACAAAATTGACTCATTCAATTTCTTTGATTGCCTCAATTGAATTTACTATTAAAAAATTCTCCTACTTATTAAATACACTTTATATATTGTCTTAAAAGGTAAAAGCGATTTGTTTATTATTTAAATCATTGTTTTGTTGAGCTGATCTGAAAAGTACTTCACTTTATATTGTTCTGACTAAGTTCCCGTTTTGAAATACCAATACCTTTGTTCCAAAGAGACTTAGAATCATTCCATTTTCAAAAAATGTTTCTAATGATTGAAATCTGAGATTGGCTATTGAAGTCGATTCGATTTTGATTTTAGCGGAACAGTTCTGTTTTTCTATGTTACCCTATAGTCATATAGGGTAACAGCTAAGAATACACAGAGTTCAGACATCGTTAATCGTTAACACAGGCAATAGGCACGGAATGGCTTTAAATAAGGGATACAAGGGCAGTGAGAATCAGTTACTAAATAACTTAATGTAAATTCCTATATCCCAGGACTCATTCATGAAATTTTTCAATAATTAGCAGGGAACAAAAAGAAAAAAAAAAGGGCCGTTAGGATGCATTAGGATGATGATTCTTATATGTAATTGTCCCGTTATAAGGCTATACATCTTGGCACCTAAGTTATGATTTAAGGAAATTATTAGCTTCTGAATATGTGTATTTCAAATTATTAGCTTTTGTATATCTTGTATTAAGGTCAAGTAATTAACAATGTTTTTATGTTTCGAATTGAATTCAGATTTTATTTCCTGAGAATAATGAAATTAAAACAAATATCTCCAATATTTGATTAATTTTTTAATAAATTTATTTTCTCATTTAATGCGGTTCCTAATTATAAAATTCATTCACTCACAAGATGTTAAAATAACAAGATGCTAAGATTGACGAACTTTATTATTTTTTATTTTTAAAGATAATGCGAAATATTTGTAAGCCGTCAGACACTCAATCGGTTGATTTTGGGTCAATATTTTTTGGCAAAACTTATTATGCAAAATTGGAAACGTTGGCTTGAACAAGATGATGAATTATTTAGCCAGAGGCAAATGCTTCTGACTGAAAAAAACATGTAGCTCTAATCAGGTTCAAGATGATGTCAAGATACAAAACTTTCTTTAAAGAATAGAAAGTTGAGATATTTTATAGACACAGTATATAATTTTTGAATAAGCTTTTTTTTTTTTTAACATAGTTTGCATAATACATCTTTAAATTTACAAAGCTTCAAATATGTTGTATAACTTATTCTTGTACATATTTTAGTACATAATTTTTGAAGTTAAATAATTTAAAATTGAAAATTTCATTTCAAATTAACAAATCTGTTTTGTAAGTGTGAGCATTTTGTATACAATATATGACATAACAGCGAAACGGACTTTAATTGCTATTATAAAATTTACAAAGTACCTTACAACATTTTATCAATAAAATATATATACTTATATATATATATGTATATATTTATTTACTAATTTTTTACGTAAGAGGTATATTGTGAATGTTTGCGGACCGATTTTGTTGACATTTTTTTAATTTATTGTAAAAGATGAAAGAATTATAGCTGGATATAGCTGGAAAAACGATTTAGAAAGGATCGAAAGTTAAATAGTTTAATTGTATAATAAAACTCATTATAAAAGATGTAAGCAACGCAATTAACAATTAGAAATCGGTAAAAATTAATTTTTTTTTTTTTGTGATGAGGAGGTGAAATGCTCTATGCATCGTCAGACCGATCATCGTTGGAATGGTATGCCCAACTCCCGGACATGAATATGTAGTACACGAACTAAAACACCCTCTTTTCGGAAAGACTTGTTTCCTCCTTGAAATCGATTTCGCATTACTTCGAGGAGGGTCTCCTTTATGTTAGTTTTTTAAGCCATGTGCTTCTTATTAGTCTAGCTGTCCACCTTTCTAGACTGCAATTGCTCCATCTTTCTTATCACATTTCAATTATTTGCTTTTGATCTTCTCTTTTTATTTGTTGAGTGTAATATTCGTTCATTTCCTTGTTGTATACTCTTTAGCGCTTCTTTGTTTGAAGATGAATAGGAATTACACCTGCTATTATAAAAACTGCTTCCGCCGAGACATTGCGATACGCGGATGTGATATGTAAAGCCACCCTTCTATGCACCACTATTATTTCTTTTCTGTCTTTTTCGGCGTCTAATGTGTTAGCCCACACTCCGCTACCATATTGAAGATGATATTTTTGATGATTTCAAATCAAAATAAATCATCAAATTCATTTATTAAATCCAAATAATATGAAGAAGCAAAAATTCATCGTTGCATTGTCTCACTCAGTATATTATGGATTATATAGAAACATAATAAGCAAAAGTAAGAAGCTATTGTTCTTGGTTCATTTTGTAGTACCAGATTAGTCAAGAAGTTACTCTTTGAGCATGTAAGATCAACAATGGACGCAATGCTCCGCTCCGTTGAGAGCTGGTACCCTGTTTGTTTCTATTCTACTTTTTGAGAATGTTAAATGTAGAAAAATTGAGTATAAAATATTTATTTATTAAAAGTGTTACTGTTAGCTAATTTATTAAGGTATTCGAAATTTGCAGTTGTGAAATGATCCATATTTAAACAACTATAAAAGTATATCGTCTTATTATTAGTCTAGATAGGTAATATTATTTATATAATTCATTAGAAAACATTATATATGAATTTTATTTCTGATTTTAAGCAATATTTTAAATCCCTGCTCTTGCAAGGGAAGAAAAAAAAAGTCGGGGAATCATGTCTAAGGTAAAAGTGTTCATTTATCCATTTGTAGCAATTTAAATGAAAACCTAAATTCCTATCTCCTAAAATCAAAATTTATTTGTTAACCTTTTAAAACCAAACTTTTTACTTTAACCCGTTATTGTCATGAGAAAAACAGGATGCAGATTTGATATCATACATACATATAAATATACCGACGTCATTAATTTTATCTCTGCTAATAGTATTATCTATCAACAAATCTGAAACAAAATTATGTTTGTTTAGCAATTAATTTCTATATATTATTTTTAATCTTTTATTGATATATATTATTAATAATATATAAAAAATATCTAAAATATTTATTAAATAAATATTTCTAAAATGAAATTGTGAACAAGTCTTAAATTACATTTTTGTCTCAAATTTAATAATAAAAATTTATTATATTTTGTATATAATAGGTTTTATATATGATATATTTTATTTCTACATCAATTATTTTAGTTGTCAAAAAATTGAAAGTTAAATAATTTCGTTGTGACCTAAAAGCTTGGATACCGCCTGATGGTGGCAAAGTCATTGAACTTCGTACGGTCATTAAATGTTGCAAGGAAAACGACTTTTCCAGTGTTACTAGTTACTATAAATTTATGCAGTAGAACACACCTATTAGATAAATAGAATTTGAATTTATGTAGAGTTTAGTATGATAATTTGAAGGTCAGAAACTGATCTCGTGCAATAGCAGTTCAAGTCAAATTGAGTACGAAATCCGCTTTTTCCGAATTTTAAATTTTAATAAACGCACGTCACGTGTGATGTGCAGTAATTTCAAATGAAAGTTGGTCTATTTTTATATAAAGTAATGACGAATAAATAAAAACTTTGTTTTCTATTCTCAATTATAACTGTAAAGTAATTAAAGTATTCATAATTACAAGTTGCCAAAATTGCTTATTATAAATTCAAGTTTTTTAAATTTATCTTCAAGAAACTCAGAATTTGGAATATTAATTTCACATATTATTAATAACAGAATATTTATAATTAATTCATAAAATATTAATTATTTCAGATTCGAAACGAGTTTATTTATATAAAAATATTCGTATAACTAACTAACGAGCGTCATAATATTTAGACTCTAGAAAGATTTACAATATTTCAGAAATCAAGATTTCATATAATAGGTTTCGTTTTTTTATGTTAACCTTTAGTCTCTAAAGAGGAAACTTGATCTTAATCAAGTCGCTGAGTGCTATAATGTGGTCAGGTGTATCAAGAGAAATAAAGGAATATTGACTTTTTTAATATTGATAAATAGATTTTGTTTAAAATTAAACGATATATAAAAATAGAAAAATTTAAAACTAATTATATATTTATATATGCATAGAATTATTTCACATGTAAGATAAATATTCAAAGATAAACGCTTTAGTGTTTCTAGATCTGAAGTGGGCATTTCATAAAGCTTGTATAGTAGATCTATTGTATAAAATGAACCAAAAATTTTCTTTCATTCAAATGTTATATCAAAACCTTTCTTTTTCTTGCCTCTAACAACACAAATCCAGTATGTGTGATTTAACGCAAAACCCAAATACAACCCTGTGTTTTAATTGTGATAAATTTAGTATAAGCGTCATGTTACGCTTACCTTAATACGATTAAATTTGTTGTTACTTTTAATTTAGGTTAGAAAATTAAAGTATTTGATTTGACTGTTGCAAGAATTTTATTCTGCTTACTATATTCATATTATTATGGTACATGATATTTATTATAATAAACACTTTTGCTGCAACGTATTATTGGTTTTAAAATTTATTTTTAATTCGGTAATAAGTTTCTTTTAATATTCTGACCGTTTCTGAGAAAAATTTCTTTGTAAATTAATAAATAAATAAATAGAAATTAATTATTTTTTTTTAATTTTTAAAGTCAATATTTTGATTTATTAGTTTATTCATAAAATCAAACAAAGCCGGAAATAGATTAAAGTGTTGTTAATAGCAATAAAGTAGATCATCTGCCTAACTGGTACGAAGAAGAAGAAGCAGAAGAAGAACCGCCATTGAATTCACGAGCATTCAATGAATTGTGCTTCTCATTCAAAGTCATTGTCAAGTTGTTTCAAATGTTTTAAATGTTTTGTTTTTGTTTGTTTTGATTTGTTGGTGTTTTATTTGGATTTTGTTTTAATTAAATATGTAAACATTTAAGACGTCAATAAAATATTTAAAATCTTCATGTTAATTCGTTTTAAATCTAATAAATGATTTCAATAAAAGCCATTTTACAAAGAAGTGTCGCTTCTTGTTTGTTTTAAAAATTCTACAGTTTTAGGGGTTCATAGCATTTTGGCATTTTGGCATTTTGGCATCTCAAATTTAATAATAAAACACTTAGCTTTTTGTTTTAATTATAAAGTTAAATAAAAAACCAAACCCTATACATGTTAATTAGAATTATGGTTCTTTTCTAACACATACTAATCGCCTTGTTGGCAATGTTTTTATGTTTAATATTATAATTATAATAAGATACTTAGAGTATCTTTTAATTAATATCTTTTTTGGTGAAATAAAATTTGAACAAAACAAAATGCCACAAAAAATAAATGCTAATTATTTTACGTTCTAAAACAAACAACACTAATTTAAGAATTAAGACTAACAATTTCACATAAATTAATTAATTAGCATAGGAAAAAGCCGAATACATTTAGTGGATTTTTAAAATTAAAAATAAATTAATATGGAATATTTTGTATTAGTTCACAAATTAATTTTTGCTACTTATATTAAAATTCATTAGATCTTTTAATAAATGGTGAAGAATTGATTTCCATGGTTATATGTTTTACAAATTAACTTAATTTTTGTCTATTAAATTGGATGATCCAGTATTTGGCAATAAAAAAGTTATTAATAGTTTTGGAAAGGCAATTCATTGCTTTAACAAAACAATACATATAAAATGCCTTGGTGACGCCATTTAAAAGTTGGTTAACAGCATCATATGCAAGCGGATTTTTGAAGATAAACAAGATAGCTTTAGAGTAAGAGGATGTCTACGTGGAGTAGTAGAGGTATTTAGAACCCCCTTAGAACATCGATATTATAAAATCAAGACAATTGACAAGATCATTGATATTGGGAAAATGCTGGGAAAGATACTCTGACATACATCATATTGCTTTAACTAAGAATAACGAAGAGTAATGTCAAAAATGACTTTCCTGATTTAATTTTGTTGTTTACTCATGATTTACTTATTGAATCTACTTTCATAAAATTAGAGGCTAACCATAAATCAAGTCTTCTGTTTATATATGCTTTATAAATGGTACATGGGATACACATAAGTATGTTGTTAAAAACATAAGCGTGTCTGGAACGAGAAAGAAGAACCAATTGCTTCATATGAAATCAGAAGAACAAATAGAAAACATCATACCCATAAACCAATTTATATATCCTAAAAGTTTTGTTCAATATCTATTATTCTAATTTTTAAAAACAAAAATAAGTCTCAATATTACAACCCATTTGTTTTAGCTGCACAATATTTTCTGATTCCTACATACATGACCTAATCTTCGCTATACTCCATCAAACCGTCTGATACCCCCTAAACTACGATTACGGTTTCAATTTATTTGCAATAAGTACTTCTGTGCGAGTACTACTGCCATCATTGAGATAATAGGGCTGTAACTTTGAGTAACACTGTGTATACACAAGTGCGCTCCACCAACAAATTTCCGTATAAATTTTACTTGTCGTTTACTGGAGTTTTACTACGAGTAACTCGTGGAACAAACCTAATATATCAGAACTTGAGAAGAATATAGTAACTTATAATATATTTAAATAGTACCCATTCCTACATATTACTATGTAATAATAAGCCCATTCCTGATATTTTGTTTTCGTGCTATCACTTTTGTAATTCAAATACATTCCAAATATATTATTAAATTGAATAATCATTGATCTGTAACGTAATCATTCAACGCTTGAATAAAACTCAGCACTACATTTTGAAGCTGGCAACTCTGACATTTTACAAAAACTTAAATTTGCTTAATTATTGAGTTAATTACTTTTAAAAAGTTTAGCATAGTTGCTTAATACGCAATCGATTTTCACAAATATATCAACCTTTTTTTATAAATAACGTAATTTGAAGAGATTAAGCTGTTGTGCATAATTTTTAGTTATTCAGAAATCAGCTACCTGTATAAACAAGTATTATCTCTTGGGGATTATTGGTACTTAATTATTCTTTATTTATAATTGAAGAAATCAAAAAGTGATAATTTTTTGATATATGTTAGATGATGTGTCTGAATTGTGGAAATTGAAATCTTTACTTATACTGTAATTGGGTAGTTCACACAGTTTTAGAATAGAAAGACATTTTGCAGGGCGTAATTATAATTATGTTAATATTGTAGAGAAAATAATATACTAAGTGATTATATCATTTAAACTAAACTAAAGTACAGAACTATAAAGCTTATTACCATAAGCAAACATATCACTATATCCTTAGAGTATATATAACCAGACAGGCGAATCTTGAAAACTGAAGTTGTAAGAAATATATGTAGGACAGATGTAGGGTACTATGAATATGGGTTCTAATCTTGAAGACTTATGAGTTTTGTAATGTTAAAAATGTTTAAAAATGTATATTAAAATTTAAATTTATATTTTTTTCATTATTTTTAAAATAAAAATGAATTGATTAAAGCCCCCTTCAAACTTCGGGTAAACATAATGTCATTTTATCTGGTAAGTTTCAGTCACCTGCTAGAAATGTTATAAATATTTTTGCACGTTTTAACACGTTTTGAATTAATGGCACAATGTGAAAGTATGTTTTTTTGTTCTAAAACTATAATTGTGTGCAAAAATGCAGTTATCTTTTTTAATGAATAAAGCTGAAATCTAAAGTTTCATTGAAATACTAAAATGAAATACTATACCTAAAATGTTTCAAAAAATGTTTTAAATAAATAATTGTGACATTATTAAAACTTAAAACGAAGTCCTCTCTTAATTATTCATATATTTATTTTATTATTTTATATTTATTTGTACTTTTCGTTTTCTATAAAATAGTATTTTCCGATCACCTCTTATCCGAAATTTTCATACTCTTGAGAAAACACTGGAAACTAACTCATAGTCCTCATACTGTGATTACTTTGTCCTGAATACAAAGCATTGAATTTGCAGTGTGTGGATCTTCATTAACGATTTGAAATGGTTTCAAATTCTGTTAGAATCTAAGAATCTCTAGAACCACTGCAATAACGTAACCTAAACTAATACCAACCCCTGAAGCATGTATTAACATTCAGTATCATCTTTTCGATTTGATTTGTATCTTTTTGATAATTAAGCTTGATACGGAATGTAGACTTTATATTTGATCAGCAGTTTATTTTTATTCACCTCCAATCGCTATTCAAAAATAAAAATTCCAATCTAAGAATAGGAAGCTATAATGTAACCAATTAATTCGACTGTCACTTCTATATACTATTCGCTAGCTAGAAATTGCACAAAGCCAAGCTCTGAGAAGTCTTTTTAAGGTGCTATGGTACATTAAGATGAATGTCAGGGACCTCCAGAAAGATAGAGTCCTTTAATTATTTATGAAAACTGACAGGCTTACCAACACCGCGTTATCGATTCTCAGAATGGTTACAGGCTCCTCGGGGAGATATGCAGATCTGAGGTCAATTATTGCTTGTTCTGATGAAGTGATAAACAATAATCTAGCCAAGGCGTAGAGAGGGGCTATGTAGAAACCTCGCAGTTAATAGAGAGTAAAAGTCCTCAAGTGTACTGACTCCATTAGACTCAACATAAATTATATTATATTTATATCAGTTTATATTTAAAATAAATTAATGTTTATACTTCGTTATCATTTCCAACAAATAGTTTGGAAGAACAAAACATATTATATTGTAAAAACTTGTAGTAAAAGTAAAGAAAATAGAGAAAATTAATTATAGAATAGAATATCGACAGAAGTTTCTTCGAAAAAAATGAATTTTGACAGTCTATCGAGCACCTGAATATCATTTTTTGGAAGATTGCTTACTAATGAAAGTGTTAAACTCCTGTCAAAGTTTTGCTCTCTTTGCCGAGAGCAAGATCAATAAATTATACAAAATGTAATTAGAAATCTTTTCATTTTTTGGGTAGGAAAATATAAGATTTCTTCCCTGTTATAGTTATATTAGTGCAGATGTCTATTAAGGCATTTAAGTATAGTAACATAATAGAGAACTACAGAGAATTAGGCTGTCAATAGAACAAAGTACTACGTCTTTGACATTGTATTATATCACTTGTCGGGTAGGAAAATATAAGATTTCTTCTCTGTTATAGTTATATTGCTGCAGATGTCTATTAATGCATTCAATTATAGTAACACAATAGAGAACTATAGAGAATTAGTCTACCAATAGAACAAAGTACTATGTCTATACTATATAACTCTGATGCTATAAATTTATTGCAGTTGATTGTTTCAAATATTTATAAATTATTTTGAATCAAATCAGAAAACCAGAAAATTAAAAATTATAAGTCACTGAATGTTTTTATTTTTGTTGCTGCTTGAAAGTAATTAACTTTGAACTACTTATTTTATCGAACGTGAACTAAAATATTTGCTTCGAGAACCAATTAGTATGCATCTGGATGAGGTTCTTTCTATGTGGGTATGACGAGAAACGCGTGCACATTTTCTTTATTGTTTTTGTAGCTGAACTATTGCCAACTGCAGTGAAATGCGTCAGATACTTTTCTCTTAATGGACTCTAGCCAAGTTACTAGAAAACATTTACTTCAAAGCATTTGGTTAAAAAGGTTTAAAATTGAAATTGGAAATTGGAAAACAGGTAACAATTGGTTCCTTTTTGCTTCGCAGTAGTAGATGGGTTATGCTACATAATATCGCTGGTTTCTAAGTATAAATGAGTGTTACATTTTTCTGATGTTTTGTCCATTTATTTGCAATGACTAAATTTATTTTTCTTTGTGAAGTTGAACAATTGTTTTTGTGGCAAAGGCATTGCAGTGCCAGTTACAAGCTCAAAACAAGCGCAATCCGCTTTGGTTCGTTATTTATTATTGCCTCAAACATTTTAGAACGTATCGTTCACTCGCAATGCAAATTTTTTTGAACATTTTTTTTCTGTTGAACTAATTCAGATATAAATATATTTCAATTAACTAAATCTTTTATGCTTGTCTATTTCAAATAAAAATAAATTTTTGTGTTTTTCTGTTCTGTCTAGTCAAATAAGTATCAGTATTTGGCATTTATGTATGTGAGTGTATACATCCGTTTCCGGCGCAGAAATCTGCTTCAAAGATTCACACAGATTCACAAAAATTCAACTTTCAAGCCTTTCAAGCCTTTCAACATTGAAAAAAAAATTAATTTCAAAATTTTTATTGTTATAATTTTTTTCCTTAAATGCAATTTCATACCAGTTAAAAGCGGTTGCAAAATTTTGCCAAATCAAGTTTATCCGTTTTGAACTGATTATATCCGATTCAGTTGAAGCCACTCGACTTAAAACACTGCTGAGCACGAACTGAAGTTCAAAACAAAAATTGTTATTAACTTTTGTTTATAATTAATTTTGTTTATTTCTTAACGACGAGCGATTTGTGTTCAACGTTTTGCTAACACAAAGAAAAACGTTATGTGCGAACAGAAATTTATGAAAAATAATTACAGATACACTTTCTCAGATACAAATATACACACTGTAATGTTTGAAATATTTTTATTTTTTCACTTCAGACACTTTTTTGGCAATGCTAGGTATTCTTTCTTTGAATATTTCTTCTTCTGAGTAATCAAAAATTTTGCACAAATTTCAACAATCGTGCGTTGAATTGGTGAGTCTGTCGCTGTTGTCTGTTGTATGGTCTGTCGACTTGTAAGGGTCTTCCGGATTCTTCTGCCTTTAGCTTAAAACCGTTTGAACTGATCGTGTTGGCCGCGCGTTAACGACTAAATCCAAACGCCATGAACTCGCTTAGTTTTAAGCATTAAAACGCAAACCGCACAAAACTCACTGCTAAAGAATCAAAACGCTGTCAGTGCTCGTAGATACTCTGATTTCTGATTTCTGATTTTCTGATATTCTGATATTGTGATTTTCTGCACTGGTGTGAGTGTGCAGTTGAAAGCTAGTTGAAAGCTACACTGTGCTGTGCTGTGCTGTGCTATGCTGTACTGTGCTGTGCTATGCTTTAGCTAGAATTGAATGAGTCGAATTGAATCAAAATGTGAGAAAGATCGTTCAGCTATCGTTCAGAGATCACAGCATTTCAATGTAATTTTTGCTTAAAATTAATTATATTAAATTGTATCAAATGTAATAAGAGGAAAGAGAAGAAGAAACACAAAAGCTAGCAATTTTAGTGATTTTTTTTATTTATATTTTGTGCTGTATATATGGCGAATTTTGAATTTTGTGTTTTTAAAGTTCATAATTAATAATAAGATACAATTATTTAAATTGGCGTGATACCATATAATATATTATGACGTAAAGTTATAGAGTTTCTTAATTTTCAAGTTTTTATTTATATTTTTATTGTGTGAAACATATTCTATGTTCGTTGGAGTGAGATTTATCTAGAGATTGATGGACGTCAGGTGGTCCCTCCTTAGGTGAGGGCTTAACCAAAACAAATAGTGGTGTAGGCAGTGGAGTTTTCTTAGAGGAATTGAGTAAATCTTCCTACTTTAGGCTTCCAGATCATTGTAGTGTCTTTTAGGCAGAAGTGATCGCCATTAGGGAAGCTATAGCTTGTTTAAATGTGGATAATATATATGACAGGAATATATACATATCATCAGATAGTCAAGTTGCTTTAAAGTTCTTGAGTTCAGTCCAATTTACATCTACGACGATTTTTAATTCTACACATCTCTAAACAAAATGTCTACACAGCACAATATTCCTCTAATCTGGGTTCTCGGTCATAGGGATATTTTCGGCAATTGCAGAACTCAAATTGCAGCATTCGGAACATTCAAATAATCTCGGCATATCGCTAACATCATGCAAATTGTTACTGAGTTCTTTCTGTACTGAAATTTTTAATAAAAGATGGGACGACTCAATGATATGCAGGCATCTGTATGCAATATGGCCACATTAATATAAAAGGAAATTCAAAATTCTCATTGAGATACCCCGTATAGATGATATTAGTCTTTTGGTAGATTTACTTACAGGTCACAGAAAAATAGGAAACCATGCTATGGATGGACGAAGGAAGACCTATATCTTCAATCAAATTGTCGCAGCTGTGGGGAAAACGATAGGAGTTCCTCTCATCTACTATGTTTTTGTTCAACTCATGTACGGCTGCGACTTAATGAGCCTCCTTTCTTGAGCAATTACAGGACCTGACACTAAATAATATTTAAAGCTTCGCCAAAGGTTTTAGGTGGTTTTAAACCCTGAGTTTTTCCTATATATATTTTTTTTCTTCCTATATATAACAGCTTGTTTTTAGCGTCTTCAATCATATGCATCTAGTCTTCTTTATCGAGTGCTGTTGTCATCCAGTTTGGAGTTTAATCCAATAAATGACTCGTAATGCTTGAGAGGTATTGACTTTGTTAATATTTAACATTGTTATTTAACATAGGTTATTTCTTTCATTTATGTCTTACTTATTTACAAAAATTAAATCAGGTAAATAAAATCCGTTGTGCTCAAATCCGAAAGTGGAGGAAGTAAGAAGACATGTAAGAAGATATGTAAAAAAGAACGAAATATATAAATAATAGAACATTTTTTAGTTTTGTTATGAAATTTTATTTAAAAAATATTTATAAATTTTTAACGTAGTATTTATGGTATATAAGTAAATACAAGAAACTAATTTATGACAGATATTTGAAATGCTGCATATTATATACTTAATTGACTTTATCCATTTTCCGGAAGGAATTTATGTATATGTACACTGATTGAAAGACAGATATTGCTATTACAAATTATCATAACTTACTGAAACATATGGCAAATATATATATATATATATACACAATTATACATATGAGATAACACCCGGGGCCTCTTGAATCCGGCCCCTGCGCTTGGTTTTATTAATAGCAGAATCATTCGATATTATTCGAACGTACGATTGCTGCCAAACGGGACATCGATTTGTTTTTCTGGAAAAGTCCCGTTTGGCTTTTGTAGCTCTCAAATCCACAAAAGGGTGCTCGAGCACTCTTACTTGGGTTATCGTGGTAAGAACACAGTAAATAAAAATTAGAAAAAATTAGAAATATCTGTATATAGTACGAGTATGAAATAAAAAAATACAGTATCTAAAAAAATAGGACAGATTATCTGGCCATTTGTGCTAATGAAATATTAAATAAGTATGCAATCTTTCAATCAGTCCATTTATACAGTAAGCGGTACGATTTCGGAAATGGACAAAACTAACTCAGCTATCTGAAAATCTGGAACAAAAATTTAAATTTGAAGGCAGAGAAGGTAATAGAGAATATATTTATTAGAACGTAATTACCCATATTTCTTCAAATCATGTTAACATGATTCTATAGCAAGTAATTAAAAGCTTGTAGTACGGTGCTTCAGTTCTATGGTCAAAGTATTATGCTTCTGGATATTATGAATGAAAATATTTCTTTGAAAGAAACGTCTATATATTTCAATAAATAAGCATTACTTTTTTTATACACATATCACTGTTTTGTAGTAGTTTTAAATTGATATGCAGTTCAAGCAACCCAACTGTTGGCCAGTTTCGTCATTAGTATGTACTAAATGTAGTCTATGTCACTTGTTTACAGCCACATTACATGGCGCAAAATTTTCCATAAACGTTCGAAGAAAATCAATTACTTTCAAAGTTCAGTAATTTTCCACGCTGCTGTTGAGAGCTGGCCATGATCTCAAAATGGCCAACTCCTTATATACGAGTATTGTATTTGATGTACATAAAACTGGGTCAAACAACTTTATAGTGTTTGTATAAATGCAATATTACTTAATACGGATGGAGAGATAATGTTTAGGAATTAAACATGAAACATTAAACATTAAACGTTTCAAATGTTGTATCTGGCGACTCAACAAAATTTCGTTTATTGATTTAAAATATGTATAAACACTGCAGTAAGAATTCGCAAGCGTTTCGCAAAAAGTTTTGCAGAGCGTTTTACAGAGCGTTTTGCAAGTTCACGAGAAAAGACACACCAGATAAAATCGTTAAAATTGTAGCAAAAATATTTACTTAAAATATTTGCATATCTATGTGTTTTATTTTTATATTTTTTCGAATATGAAAAGCTAATGATTTGGCAAGTTTGTGTAATACATCAATAATGTTGACATTATGCTAACGAAACATATGACTACGAGTACGAGTCATACGAGTATGATATTAAAAGCTACCGAAATGTTAAGATAAATTTGTGTATGTGAATTGCATTATGAGATTCTTATGCGGTTCTTTACCCAGCAAAGAGATAAGAAGAATTTTTAGACATGAACTATGTTTGAATACCTTTAAAATAATTTAGCGGTTACTCATTAACAAAACACCCAGCAGTAAATATAACTAAAGTATACTATTATATACGGACTAAAAACTAATTAAAAAGAAATTCGAATATTTCCTAATGATGAGTACACTAATGATGAGTACGTGGCAATATTTGAAACACTTTTGTAAGGTCATCTAAGTTTTAATTAAATAAATTTTTGTTCTTGTCTTTTCTTTGCTATTTGAATCCGTCTAACTTTTAAATATGCTATTTTTACTATATTTTTATTTTTAATTTTTTTTTATATTTAGCATTCCTAAAAAGTAACATTTATAACAATTTGACTTAATTATATATAGTTGACTACGTATTTATATATGAACGATAGAAGCGAGCAATATATATTCCTTTCTTTATCGTATTTATTCACATCACTTCACTATAATAGAGCAGAAAGCCACCTTGCATTCACGAATGCGTTTTGAATATCGATGCATTTCCATATACTTTGTCAATCCCAGGGTAATAAAACTTACGTATGTGTTTTCAGAAAATACGAGCAGAAGGAACGAATTAGGTTTGTGTCAATAGGAATACGTCTGCGAAGTGGTCTGAAGAAGACGAATGTCTAGATAAACTTTCAGCTGTTTCATGCACTAAAAAAACGTGGTTGATAGGACATTTGATTCTACAGACTTGGAGTTTCTATTTTAGAACTTGGGGGAAAAATGAAGAGATTATCTCTTGGCTTTACTGTACAATGATCAAATGTGCTATATTTTATGCAGCTTTTATTTAGTAGAACAAAGCTCAACAAAGTATTGAAATAACTTAATGCAATAAGTTTCATAGACTTGCATATACTCGTATGACTATAATAGATACTATACTTAGCTGTTCCAAAACTGCACTGAAGCCAATGGTGAGTTTTATTACTTTGCATCTATTTGTTAAAAAGACTGCATTTTTGCCTATACAGTAAAAAAAATTTATGTGCTTTTTAAAAAAGAAAATTGCTTACTCCCCTCTTGACCATTTAATCTACAGATAATACACTGTAAGAACGCTGAATGTACTAGAAAAAATATTTTCTAGTACATCCCCCACTTGACACAGTCCTTACTAAGCTACTTTTCGCTAATAAGATATAAAGTGCTGGTTCAACTATTAATGAATTTAATTCCATTTTTAGGTGTATTTGAAGGCATTTCAATAGTAAATGATGTTAAAGATTTTTACTTTGACCCCAGAGATATTGAGTTAAGACCTTGTATTAAAGCTTTTGTAATTTTCTCCACTTATGAAAGTTATGTTAGCGTATCTTTCATTTAGATAATAACCTAACAGAGAACGTAAAAGTTTCAATGTTGAGAAATTTTTTTTCTCAGCACGCAAAGATGATATCAAATCATATACTAAGCTTTTCAAATAAAATGTTTTGTTTTCTTAGTTTTCCGAAATACTCATACGTACTGTTATCTGAATATCTAATCTTAGCAAAATGAATCTTAAATTTGCACCTGTTATTAACGTATTTGGCTTTTTTCTATTGTTGTCATTCAGAGATATTCTAAGATGTCCGTTACCATTTGTGCAGCCTTTATTGAATTTCTTAAGTAATAGTTATTTAAGGAATTGTATATTTTAATATAACATAGTTAGTCGCCTTAGACTTACAGAGAAAACTCGTCAAAGAGGGGACTCATCAACATCAAAGTGAAAGTGACGACCAACTATTTTGTAGAAACCACAAAGGCAAAGTAAGGAGGTTTCTTAAGGATGAAGCATATATTGCAACAACGAAAACATAGACAACTACCCAGGAATAATTCATCACATCATTAATCTTTAGGTAGTATATAGAATTGTAAGTAAAGGGTTTTTAAACAACATCTATGCATCCAAAAACCAATTTCAATAATGAACTAATGATACTTTCGGAATAAGAGCTGTTAAGATATGTAATGAACTGCTGAAGTAAATATAAGCCTTTCAATGAACTGAAATATATTAGGAAAATATGTAATACGTACTCGTACTTAAATTTTTTTTTCAGTGCTTTAACGGTATAAATCTTTGACACAATTTCAAAAATATTTTAACATGAAATTTTTTTTGTTTCACAGATTTCTTCCATTTACGCATGCAAGTTACATATTCTGTAAGTGAATTCGTCGTGTAATTATTATTCTGTGTTGGTTTATTTCATCTTCACGTTAAATCATCTTCGCTGTTATCTTTTCATTGCACCTTTCACACAAAGCTTAGATAGATTATTTTCAGTTCATCAAGCTGTTTGTAACATAGTGAAATAGAAATGGCTATTAAAGAACTTAATAAATATACGTTATGCTCGCATATTTGTTAATAATACCATTTACAGTTACATAAATATATCATGTACACGTAACCGTACAAAATTTTAATAATGCTTTAGATATATATAGTTATAGTTGTTCGGCTTCGTATGCCGAACAAAGCAGTAAGTGCTACTGCGTGTGTTGTTTAAATATTGTATCTTGCCCATTTTATAGTTACTGCAGACTATATCTTACATTTCAACTTTTAATCCTTTCTCAGCTAATTAATTTGCTTTATTTTTACCAGCAAAATCGCTTGGTGCAAAAATAGTGTATAATCCGTGATTCCTAACAGAAAAGTTTTATTAGACATTGACTGTCTTTCATTCCAGTGGAGAGCTAGTCGAGATTGATTCTGAAGTTTTACTGGCTGTCTGGCATACTGATATAAGGATTATCAGTTTGTGTCTTAAGTTGTCTATTAGTATATGCCTCCTGCAAACATATGGCATAGATTTCAGTTTGAAATACTGAAGGATTGTTCCTTGACTGATGGATTGTATATTTCCAAGTCCGAACCCGAGCCCTGTTTATTTTTGGAGATATCTATATAACAGAGAATGGAATTTTGGTATATTGTTAGATTTAAGCACACATCAATTTTTTATTTTTTTTTTAATTACAATTTCAATTCAAAATGAACCAAGAACTGAATCAATAGATTTTATAATACTTTATGTTTTTATATGTAACACATACATTCAAACATATTTTTTCGATCTCAAACAGTTTTGTTCTAAAATATAAATATCTGTGTGTGAAGGGTATTGTATTTTAACTTAAGTTAAATTAAAACAAATTTTTTGGGTATTTTCTTATTTTATTCAGTTTATAGCTTTTTTTGCTCTGCGAAATTACCAAAATTAAAAGTGCGGAAACTAGTAATTTTTGATGTGTTTCGGTGCTCACTTAGTAAGTTGGTGGCACTTGTGAATATCAGCCACTGAAGATACAATTACCTTTGTTCGTTATTTGGAACTCACAGTACATTTAATTTTTACTTTATTGCGCTTTAGTATATTTATATCCATAAATGGTATACACTTAAATTGATACAAGCATACATTACAGACTTACTTAAAAATATAGTACTTATATGAAAAGGACAAGTATGTATACATATATGGATACCAATCATAATTACCCGTTATATATACCAAAATTTGATCTCATTATGTACTATTTATTTCGAGATTTATTTCTTATAAAACTGAGGTTTTTATAAAAGTTTTTGTTTGAAAGTTCAAAAAAATTATATTTTCCGAACCTTTCGTTTTAGAATAAAGACATATTAAACATCAGTTTTATTCCTTATTTGGATTTAAAACCTTTAAGCAAACTTATTTTATTTAAAATTCTCGTAGAGCAAAGAAACTCAGAGAAATAAATAATAACTTATAATTATTATAAATAAATAATAATTAGAAATACATATCATGAATAAGTTTGAGATCGTCACAATTTAGTTAACAGATGACTTACAGAGTTCTGTTGCTGTCATTATTCTCAAGTTATTAATGAGCATTTAATGCATTTCATTAATTCAGTATAAATTAAATTCGCATAAAAATTGCATTAAAATTCGCTTATTCGAAACAACAAATTTAATTCTAAGGCCAGGCTTAATAATTTATTACAAAATGAATAACAATATATATATATACAATATATATATATATATTTATTAAGAAGAATATTTTAATTCTGTTAGTGAAACTATAGAATGACAAGCTTATAGTACGACGCCTATGCGTTCAATATTAAATCACGATTTCATTTCGATATATGAGTCATTAAAAGTTATTTTATTTATATAAAAAAATTATAAATATTATTATACAATATTTGTTTTACAATATTTATTACTTGTACTGACCTACTCCAACGATAATATCAGAACAATATACTCTTCTTCTCAAAATATCAATATAAATATGCGTTTTTAGCTAGTGCGTCTTTATTTTTAATATATAATTATAAAGAAAACAAATAAATAAATAATATCAATAATTACTGGTCTAACAAATCATATATCATAATATTTCTAAATAATTTTGAAATAATAATGGAAGGAAAATATAACAGTAAAAATTTAATCCAATTCAACGACAGTATAAAAATATATCTAAGTTTCTATTAACAATCGAAACGCTTCTACTTAGTTATTGAAATGAATTACTAATACTGTTACTATTAACATATTGAAGGATTTTGCACTGGGATCTAGAGATTACGCCCTTCATGTGTTCTGTACTCTATAACTTCCTCTATAAATTGCAGTATACATGCGTATTATAAAGTTTTATTTCTTTATTCGATATGAAATGTCCATTCGAATACTTATTTTGCTCATGCATTAGTCCCGGATAAACTTACCACCGATTTAATATAACCGATAATTATTTGTACGTAGTTGCTTACAATCCCTTCATCATTTTAGGATTGGCCATTATTTTTAATAAGATTCTAATTTTATTTTAATAAGAGAGTCTAATTGTGTTATATATACAACATTAATCATTAACTCGATCACAGCAGAAATTTACTTCTATACTAATTATAATTAAATTCGAATATATAACATATAATGCCTACAGTTAGTACGGGCTTAACTTCCAGTTATATATAAATAAAATATAAAATCCATCCACTTATAAAGACAACAATAAAATCAATTATATAAAATCAATTATTAGTTAGTATAAAAGTTATTTTGTCAGAGCATGTACAGCTTTGCTTGGTCTCCTCCTTTTTGCTGACTTACGATCCTATAATCCTTTAATTATGGACTTATGATTCACGAGCATTCTTTATTGCTATACTAGTTATTTCAAATTGTGTCTTCTTCAAATTGTGGAGACCTTTTCTCATGATAGAGCTATACTTATAAAAAACATTCTGGTACGATCTGTTTTTCAAATATGGCAGGGTTTAAGTTTTACGCTTGGAATCTGTAGTTTAGATATTATAGCAGAATAATTACAATATCTCCAAAGATCTCTGATTGTAGATACTTGACAATATTCAAAACAACTGCACCATCAAAATAATTCATTTAATAAAAAATTAATTTTTGTACTTATAATTTCGATCTCTATTTGCCTCTTTCTATTAATACCTATATAATTTTTGTCATGTTATGTATATATAAAATTTTTTTAATTAAATATCAATAATTCTACATACAAAACAAAAAATTGTGTTAATAATAGATTAGTTACAGTTTACAGTTACTGAATAGTCAGGCAATAACTCCTTTATAGTTTCATGTCATACATTTTATCAGTGAAGAAAATGTACAGTACGTTTTTTAACGTAACAAGTAACCAATATTAGTGAATTGTATTTGTGTTAATTATCTCAACTGAGGTGTAAATATGTTGATTATAATAGCAAATTGTTGTAGCCAAATACGAGTACAATGCACTTTAATACATTAACTCATTGCTTGATATCGCGGAACGAAATTCCGTTGAAGTAACAGACTTCATTTCTTTTTGGGACTTTAATCCATTCTGTATTTGACATTGTGATAGATTTTTACATATCATCTATACGCTTCAATTAACGGATTTAATTGCATATTTTTAAAGCCAAAAAATTAAAAAAATGATATTTAAATATTGTAGCTTTAAAGAGATTTCACGAATTTTAAAGTCAATTTCAGTTTAGCATTCTAGATACTTTTCATGAGCTGACATTGAAAGCGTTTATCTGCAGTAAACAAAGTTTATTATGACGAATGTGTGACAATTGTTAATAACTTTTTTTCCAAATCAAGTGGAATAATCAATAAACACATAAATGGGTATCTGAGGCTTATGGGTATCTTGGATGAGCTGCAATGAAAAAATCTGTGACGTCGTATTTGGATTTATCAATTCACTGTTCAAAAAATTTGTAAATAAGTAAATCACACACAACTTAAGTTGATATTAAGTTTAATAAATGTGACGTTCAAATAATTTGATGGAAAAAAAATAATTATATATGTAAACAATTTAATCCGCTAAAGACGTATTTGAATTTAGTAACTCGGTAATAGAATTGTTTACGCAAAATTTTCAGTGTTGAATTTTAATATTATTTATTAATTCCTGGAATATCTAATGTTTAAAATATAAAAATTGTTACTTTGCTAGTACCCTCCCCAACACAAAAAAGTTCAAGTAAACTATAGGCAAAGAACACAACATATACCATATATCCTAACTCTCCCTATGAATAGAGAATCATCAACAAATGTTAGAACGCTTCATAATGCATTTTTTGATTAGTTGATTTAAATTAATATAAAACATAGTCTCTGTTCTAAAATGTAGATGGATGTTACTTTTTCCATCAGAGTTAAAAGACATGGTATAGTATGTCAACATACTGATATACATATAAGGAAGATATGTATCTTTCATCTGTTACTAGGTTACCCCGCATATATTTTGACATCTATCTTATACTTTTTTTTGTAATATCTCGTCCTTGAAAGTGTTAATACGCAGGTATTTATGTATATCCTGCATTCATATTCATAGAATGGTAGTTTACAGATTTTGTTTAGTGCTACAAACTGACAAGTTATTTATTGGTGAATTGGATGGATTCGCCTTTACTTAAATACCTACTATCACAATATCACAATAGGCATAACATATAGTGACCATATAACAAAGTAGGTTTGAAAATTCTGTTATCATGTGTAGGTATATTGTTTTGAATATTGAGACTATTGTTGAGGAAGGGCTGAGAAAAATTGCGTATTTGGACACTTTTAGCTCTCCTGTTCCTAACCTCTGTTTTTGACTTTAAGTTTTTGTGGAACTCATATGTAGGTATATGTAAGGTAGTATCCGGTTCTTTATGTGTTACTTACTTTTAGTTTTCCTGAAATTTAAAGACTCTGTTTTGCAATCATATATCGCTTTTGTTCTGTCTTAATTAAGTTTGAATTTTCCACATTCTTAAGTAATTTGTTAGTATATTTATGTGATCTTGAAAATCTAAGTTACATTTATATTATGTATTCATATTCTCAGCAATCTATTTATTTACAAGTCTCCAAAATAAGATGGTTTTTGCCGCCGTATTTTAATTCCATGATAATTACTGTCATACTAGCATGTATATTCTGTTAGAAATAAGCTGTAAAATAATTGAAAAGTGGTTTTAAATGCTATTTTCAAATTCCATAATAAATATTTACTTCTATACTGTAATTAAATGCTGCTTTTTTTTGAAATATAGAATCATTTTGTAAATGATTTTCCGCTTAGTAATTTTTAAAGTTCTATTTTTTGTTATACACCAACGCTTCAAATACAAAAAAATTCAGATACAATTTACATAAAATTAAATAAGTTACGGAAATGGCATTGTATGCGATTCCACAAATAATCACTTTAACTAACTGTGATAAATCCATTGTTGCGCTGAATGTTCGTATTTGTATAAAATTCCATTTAATTGCTAATTTAGTGGCTGCTTGACAAAATAATTTATTTGCGAAAAACATATCTTAACAAAATAATTAGAATCTTCAATTGGAGAATAAAACACTCGTTAAACGAAATATTATTATAAGGAAAGATATTAAACATAATTTAATAATAACTTTTGGCATTTCTCAAAATCAAGACAAATATTTCAAAGCAAGCAAATGTGCCTTGAAAACTAAATTTTTGAATGTTTTGACCCGTCGATCTTTTTACTTTCACACAGAAATATCGTGCAAATTATTCAGAAAGGGAACAATTAAATTAAATCAAGTGTTGATCTGCCACATAAGCACTCACGCCACCTATTCGGTTTGTCCACACAACGCAGCGATTTAGTATTTTGCATCATAATCGTTATAATCATGACAATCATAACAACCGTCAAACCTCAAATCGTCTTTGATATGCTGCTGAGTGCCTTAATTGGATGATTAGCTTGTTTTTGTCATATTTAGACGAATATGAGTGTCTCTAACTTTTGTGGGTGTCCGTAGTACTTTTAAGCAAGCACTACAGAATTTTTTGACGATTTGAAGGTAAGACTGCTAATTGTAGTTAGAGGACAAAACTAGACTGGCGTATATGAATATAATAAATTTGTGGGCTATACGCACGTCAGAAAATTATTATGAAGTAGAAGATTGAACTCAATCGGATAAAACTGAAACAGTTTTTATAACTTTTAAGTCTTATTAGAATTTAGCGATATTAACAGTAAATAATGAAAGAATTAAGTGGAGTGATATAATGAAATACTTGGATATAACTTGTCAAAAATCTATATACAATATATAGTTAAAGTGTAAACTGATATATATGCTTATGTATTAGCAAATCATCAGGCCATCTTTGCTGTATGGTTATGTCGCCAACTTGAGGAACTGCAGAAATTTCAAAACATCATTCCGAAGAATATATTCAAAACTCCCTGTCATGAGAGAATCTTTGATATTAAGAGAGATCTTTTTATGGTAGCCACCACTAAGTGCTCAAAGGTAAAGAGCATCTAAATTATTTAGCAATATACTATATGATCATCCCAACAACTTTTTAGTTTCACTAAGAAACACCACTTCCAAATTAAAAAGTTTTTTACGCAAACTCTGAATTATGTTTAAACCTTTTTCAATAGCAAAAA
>NC_051846.1:16742331-16746930 GCF_002237135.1 Teleopsis dalmanni
TTGCCCATATACCTTAATGGCACCCTAATGTACATATTCGTCCTCTAAGAGATTATTTTTAAGAAGATATTGTTACATTACTTTGCAATATTATTATACAAATATATTTTTAGGTCCGCAGTAAATTTTGGGTTAAGAAACGCTACTTTAGAGTATTATTCTAACTGTTTACAACACCACTCGAACACTTCTCACTCATTGTTAAAACTAACCATACTCTGCTCGTATTAATGCAGCCCACAAACATTAAAGTATGTATAAACAATTGTTTTTTTTATGTTGCTGTTTTCGTAGTTACAGTTATTTGGATTCCTAGGTATTTCGTTCTGTGTGCTTTTGTTGCTTGTGTTGCAGACGTTCATGCTGGTTAGTTGTATTGACTTTTTTCCCTTGTAAGCGTTATTGCTATGTTGTTACCATATATCTAAAAAGCAAAAACAAAAACAAAAACAAAAACAAAATAGCAAGCAAATACAACTACAAAAACAATATTCGAAATTGGATTATATGGGAAGTATACGAAAATGTCAAAATGTAAGTTCTTACATTCTTACATTGTTCTTAACAGAACAAAAAACTGAATGATGTTAATCGGTTCTTTCTGCACAATATATTTGCTGTGCTAATAGAAAACTTTCTAATATCTAGGCATATTAACCGAATTGAAGCTCCTTATAACGACTTTGTAGAAGTGGTGAGTTAGTTTTATTATGGAATTTTACTTCCCATATTTAGAACATTTCCCGTTTTATTTAAATGACACTTTAGTTTTTTGATTTGACATATAAAATTTAGTCAACTGATGTAAACAAACTACAGCCAGATGTCACTTAAATATGTTATGATGTTGAAGTCATCGGTTTTGGGAACAATGGCAAAAATAAAATATGTTTTTATGTATTTATAAATACATTTTAAAATATTTGCATAGAGGCATTTCAGTGAAATGTTGAACGAATGCCGATCAATTAAAAACTGAATTGTAACAACCGCTTTAGATCCATCGGTGGCAAAAGCATTTTCATTTCATTGGACATTAAAAATTTTATTGTGTATTTTTGATTAACATAGCATTGCACCATTCATTTCTTTTGAAATTTTTTGATCAGAATAAGTAGAGTATCTTCTGTTGGCATACAGTATGTTCTGTTGAACACATTCATATTTTCTTAAATGCATTAATCCTATATATAAATATTAAATCGGATACAAATCACTTGAACACAGGGAAAAGGTTACGTTAGGTTAGAGTGGCAGCCTTATGCACCAAAGCATACGCAGGGATACTTTAGCGGCAAAACAAGCGAAGAAGAGAAAAATACAACCACAAGCAAATCAACTTTACTTAAAAGCGATTTGTGCATGTAAACGAGAAAAAGTAAGGAAACTAAAATATGCATGATAGGCGTTGAAATACACTTTATGGAGGTCTTGCATGAGATACATAATATTCCATGCCAAACTAAAAATTGAAATAGTTTGTTGCAGCTAAACAAGGCTTGGAATGTTGTTTCCATTGCAAAATGTAGTTTTTTAGATTCTGTATAATAATCTGATGAACGTTTTTCATAAGTGTTTGTACAAAATCACAGTTGTAAGGCTTCTTGCGTCGATTTCGTAAAATATGATAATCCACAACAAACTATAAAGGATACGAAAATTTTTGACGTTGACATTGATGAAATCTCTTATGGACTCTTTTTATTATAAAGGTTCAATAAAAGCAATTTTAAAAATATAAAAATTACAACAATAATTAAAACAGTATTCATATTTGTAAAAGTTGGGAATACTACAAATTAAGTGTTTGAAGTTTTTTGTATTGATATTTAAAAACTTATTTATAAAAATTTACAAAATTTAGCAAAAGCTTATGCAAATGCAACAACTGATTTTCAAGGTAATAATTGTTCCCAAACACAATAAAACACAATTACCCATAAGCAATGACAATAGAATGCTTATATGCACTAGCACAAAATATCAATCCTACATACAATTATTCTAACCCACTTCCCTACTACCTGATCAACTTGAACCATTCAACAGCAACTAAAAATAGTACAAAAGTTTTGGTGCCTATATCAAAATATCTTCAATACATACTGGAGTTATGATGTAGTTTTGGGATTAGGAGTGTCCTTTGCACATAAACGCACATGTTTGAGTGCAAGTGCACGAAACGAATGTACATGTTTTCCAGCATGTCTGCCGACTGTAACCGCAACAGCGCCCTATTGTGGGTCTTCATACATTCACATCCAATATCAATTTTGTGGCATTAATTCTAAATTTACTGACTTTGTAGGTGCAACTATTGCAGAACACACATGTAATAATCATATACCAATATCTCTTGTTGTTTTTTGTTTTGGATTATGCACTGTATTCATAAGAAAACTCGCCGCTTTAATCAGTGCGATGCACAAGTTTGAGCGCATGCATACATGTTTGAACCTGTATGAGGCATGAACATATTAAAATTCTTACAATTGATTTTTCTCCGCCTAAATGATACTGAAAGATTCAGTATTGATTTACAGCTCGAAAATCGAGAATATTGAATATCAAAAACTTTCCATAAAAATAGTTTGAAAAACGAACCAAAGGAAACTCTTTTCAATATTAAATAAAAATATTAAAAGGTAAGAGTTATTGGTTAAGTGCGCATAACCATCTGTAGAAGTTGTGAAAATTCGTAACGTATCGGTGATTAAGAAAGGCATTCGGTTAAAAATGAAATAATTGAATATTTTTGTATTTATGATTACATCAATAGACAGCTGTTAGTGACAGTCCGTCTTACGGAAAACAGAATTTCTTACAATCTAGAAGTGAGACTGCTGTAATATAACAGAAAATTTAATGCCGAATAGCTGCTTGTAGTATTTTCGAAAAAAGATACCATTAATTTCGACTGGGGAAAATCGATTTTTAAAACTATCGAATAGATAGTTAAGTAAATGAAAACCTATAGTGAATTTTAGCTGTACTTGGTTTAACAAATTACCAAACAGGAATACTGTGCTAGACATGGATGCATCCATTTTTCAAATATCTTTAAATATATTTACCTCCTTTGTTTGAAAATCTGTTCAAATTCCATCATACATTTCGATCAATAGGTGTGTAAGTGTGTATCTATGTTTTCATTTCCAACTGGGTTTCCAACAATCGCTTTTATTTGTTTAAAATTTGTTTGAAGAATTTATTTATTTATAATTATATTGTGTATTTGATGTTATGAGCTCTGATCGATGCCCAAACAAATCTCGCAATAGAGAATATGTTGAACATAAACGAAATGTTCTTTGTGAAAAAATAAAATAAAATGAATTCTTTAAAAATTTTCGCTTAAATAGATAAAAATATATTCAGCAAATTAAATTTAAGAAATACATATATTCAAGTGATAAAATGAACGCCTACGCCAACATAAATTCTTGTGCTCGTACATGCATTTCTGTGCATCTCGAAGTAGCAATCGACTTATGTATTGCATCTGCCTATATGTTCTTGTATGCATGCAGTGCATCTGTGAAATTCTTCTGGTTTAATGTTTCAATTTAAAAATGTGTTGTATTACTGAAAATTCATATTCACTAATTTTAAATGAATTTATTTTAATTATTTATAGTATTTGTATAGCTATATTTTACAGAACTCTAATTCATTTTTCATGTTTAAGTATCTATTTTCTAATTTTTCTCTTTTTTAGTGCTGTTAGTTGGCATATTGTTTATTTTTTCTTTTGTTTCTCTTTCTTGGTGACCTAAGTTGGTATTTTGACTATCGTTTAATTAAATGTATATATTTGAGATAAATTGAACACTGATTTTACACGTGACTAAAGTGAGCATACATGGATATATAAATTAAATTGAAATTAACAAAAAATTTACCACATTTTAGTAAATAATGCTAAATATTTTTTAAATTAATCAGAAATGAAAATGCAACAATATTGAATAAACTTTAAATCTTTTCACATTTGAAATCTGAATGAAGTTATTGTTTTTATTGTTTTTTATTGTTAAGATGACAGTGCATGTTTTATTGTAGACGTTAAAACATAAAACCATTTGCAGAATTCACAAAATCCATTTATAAACTTTTTACTTAGCTTCCAGGTACATCACTTTTTATTCCTTTTCATTTGTTTTCAATATCGTATTTTGCAGTTTTTTCAAATACTAGTTACTAGTCAAATACTAGTATTATATATACATTTTTCTCATTTTTGTCACTTTTTTATTGTTTTCGGTTCAATAAATACGATTATTGTGTGACATAAAAAATTAATGAAAAGTATTTCGAATATGTTAAAACAAAAGTTTTTTTCGAAGTTTGTGCATGAATTACTCTTACAATATTTATCAAAGGATAACATATGTTCATGTATGTACATTTAAAAGGAGCAGGGTGAGAGTCTGTTTTAATGTCCGTATATCTTTATTTTGAATTTAAAAAACGGATTTAAAAATTTATTTAAACCACAAAAGCACGGTTCGAGATGTCGAAAAGTAATTGGGAAAATTATTGCACTTTTAAATCAGTTGATATATCCGTAAAATAACAGAATATATTGTTTTCACATTT